>NC_091243.1:6540869-6775869 GCF_040958095.1 Procambarus clarkii | reverse complement strand
GTTGCTTGCTCCCACTGAGAGTCGTCCAATGGAAGTTATGAGAGAGAGAGAGAGAGAGAGAGAGAGAGAGAGAGAGAGAGAGAGAGAGAGAGAGAGAGAGAGAGACGTTGCAAGTACATCTAGGTGAGTATGCTCTCCCTTACACTGCTCACAAATTTAGCGTTATCTTACGCTTGAGCGGTGAGTGCGCCCTTGCTTGAGCGGTGAGTGCGCCCATGCACGAGGCAGCCAGGCTCTTGATGGCACTCAGTGCCTCAGGCCCCGGCCACATCTCACGCCAGAATGTGCCAGGGATGGAGGCCGCCTCGGGGTCGGGCGGGACAGTCCCTGATGGGTAGGGGAGTCTGGGAGGGCAGTTAGCATACCTCCTCATAGGGGAAGGTATGCTATCTATCAGACTGGCATACCTCGCTGGCTAGATGACTTAACTATTGCGGGTAACTATCTCTTGCTCGTTAATTTTTGGCGGGGTCTGATGTGCTAATTGGGTGATCGGCAGTTTCTCAGGTTAGTTTAGCCTTCGCCTGGACTTTTATACAAACTTGTAGTCTTATTAATTATTTATTATCCTTCTTCTAGTTGATTTTATGTATTGAATGAGTCATAAAGACATTGATAGATGTTACACTCAGAATATTCTCGAGTGATAATTGATTGTTGTACAAATATCTATACGATTCTTCATGACACGACAGGACTAACAACACCACAGACCGGCACGACAGATGTTATGGAATGCCTTATCGTGTTATTGCGTCGCATAAAAAACGGCACTGTTATTTAATAATAATACTTTCAATATTACAGGAAGAACAAGGTTAACGACCGTGAAGGTCGTTAACGGTCAGCACGGTGTGGCTCGTCCGGTGGCGGGAATTTCTGTTAGCCAATCAGAATCACCGGGCGAGGCAATGAGTGCTGGCCCGGAGAATGAACTGAACAGAAATCTACCCCCCTCCATCGCGTCGACATTCAGTCATCACTTGTGTGTGTGTGTGTGTGACCAGCTGAACCCAACTGTTACAGTGTGCTCCACCCTCACCAAGGAAAAGGCCGCGAGGACCTAGCGGCATGGTAGACGTCTTTGCAGTTGTGGAAGTCACCGTCCTTTGATATTTAGAGGTCGGCGTTAAGGTAACACGCAGTTTCCTGATAGTGGTACTAATTCCGGAAAAGTGGATGATCCTTAAGTGGGAGGAATCACCGGATGAGTGACGACTTTCTCATGGTCATAGTATCTCTATATATATATATAACTGTACTTATAATGTACAATGCCTTAGCATATATATGTGTATTATATTGTATATAATGTACTCTCTTATGTGTTTCGTGATATATCCGAATATATCCATGATGAAGTTTTTATACAAACTTATTTCTTGTCCTTTGTCAGACCTCAGCACCAAGTGTGTTGCACCTGACAATAGGTCATGCTGAGGCTGACACCTGAATAAATCAAAGTATCCATATAGCTAACAAAGAAAAACAATAGCAATTACATAACTAACCTATTTAAATGTGTTGGGTTTTCGACAGTTCGATCCCAACACAGAACTAACAACACCAGACACGACAGAACTAATAACGAAACCTATACAATACTGAACAAATTGGGAGGCCAAAGACGTCTTCTCCTTAAGGTCCAGTATAACACACACAAGGGGCACGAGCTTCAAGCTCCTCAAACCAAAATATAGAACAGAGAACAAGATCTGCTTTGTTTACCTGTAGGTTGATTGATTGATGAAGATTAAGCCACCCAAGAGGTGGCATGGGCATGAATATCCCGTGCCACCTATAGGGTAATTCTCCCAGTGAGTCTCATATCCTTAGACGATTTGCTGCACAAACATTTCGAGAGAGAAATTTTCCCATCACACCTGGCCAGGCCCAGACGCTGGCCCAGAAGGTGGTCCAGACGCTGGCCCAGAAGGTGGTCCAGACGCTGGCCCAGAAGGTGGTCCAGACGCTGGCCCAGGTGGCCCAGATGCTGGTCCAGAAGGTGGTCCAGACGCAGGCCCAGGTGGTGGCCCAGACGCTGGCCCAGAAGGTGGCCCAGACGCTGACCCAGGTGGTGGCCCAGACGCTGGCCCAGAAGGTGGCCCAGACGCTGGCCCAGAAGGTGGCCCAGACGCTGGCCCAGGTGGTGGCCCAGACGCTGGCCCAGAAGGTGGCCCAGACGCTGGCCCAGAAGGTGGCCCAGACGCTGGCCCAGGTGGTGGCCCAGACGCTGGCCCAGAAGGTGGCCCAGACGCTGGCCCAGAAAGTGGCCCACAAGCGGGCCCACAAAGCGGGCCCTCCTCGCAGCTATACATCACTTCGGGTAATCCGCGCCTCCACTTTCTCGTGTGGAGAAATCACCACATGATCATACCTCCGTATCTCGCTGTCTTCACTTCGATAGATTTATGAGATTGGTTGGAATCCCGTGTCACCAGGCGTGGAGGAGGTGGGCCCACACGACGGCCCTCACACACACACACACCAACACACACACCAACACACACACCAACACACACACCAACACACACACCAACACACACACCAACACACACACACACCAACACACACACACACCAACACACACACACACCAACACACACACCAACACACACACACACACACCAACACACACACACACACACCAACACACACACCAACACACACACCAACACACACACCAACACACACACCAACACACACACCAACACACACACCAACACACACACACACCAACACACACACACATACACACCGCCTCCAGCACAACTTTGATCCTCTCCCCACACGACAAACGCATGGAAAATATTGTCAAACATCATGGCACATGCAGCCGCGTCCTGGGGGGTGGGGAAGTGAAGAGCCCTCAACCACCTGGTCTGCTGGTCTTCACCAGCAGACCAGCAGACCCACACTAGCAACGGAACACCACACTAGCAGCGGAACACCACATTAGCAGCGGAACCACACACTAGCAGCGGAACACCACAGACTAGCAGCGGAACACCACAGACTAGCAGCGGAACACCACACTAGCAGCGGAACACCACACTAGCAGCGGAACACCACACTAGCAGCGGAACACCACACTAGCAGCGGAACACCACACACTAGCAGCGGAACACCACACACTAGCAGCGGAACACCACACACTAGCAGCGGAACACCACACTAGCAACGGAACACCACACTAGCAGCGGAACACCACACTAGCAACGGAACCACACACTAGCAACGGAACACCACACACTAGCAGCGGAACCCCACACTGGCAGCGGAACCCCACACTGGCAGCGGAACCCCACACTGGCAGCGGAACCCCACACTGGCAGCGGAACCCCACACTGGCAGCGGAACCCCACACTGGCAGCGGAACCCCACACTGGCAGCGGAACCCCACACTGGCAGCGGAACCCCACACTGGCAGCGGAACCCCACACTGGCAGCGGAGCACCACACTGGCAGCGGAGCACCACACTAACAGCAGAACACCTCACTATATATGCTTCACCTTTCTTCTTGGAAGCCAAGACAGTCCCACTCATAAGTTCCCCGTGGAAGCCAAAGAAGCCACTACCACCATAAGTTCAGCCTTTTACCAAATTGCGTCACTTCGTTTCGTGGATGAATTATCTTCGTATATATTCCGCAGACATCATCAAATATATATGTTCACTTCGTATACTCTTCCCCTTGGGCTGGACGGTAGAGCGACGGTCTCGCTTCATGTAAGTCGGCGTTCAATCCCCGACCGTCTAGGTGGTTGGGTACCATTCCTTTCCTTCGTCCCATCCCAAATGTTTACATTAACAACGGGGAGGGGGGGGGGAAACATACCAGAACTCGTATAACTCCTCCAGAATTGGTCTAAATGTGTACACACGGCCCTATACATCCCAGAGTGTTAATTAAGACGGTGAATTAAGAGGAGAAGACATCATGTGTTGTCTTCTACCCCCAGAAATATACATATATGTATATAAATATATGTATATATTACTCCGAAACTCCATTTGTAAGGACGCTGCTTGGAGGAGCTTCAAGGAATGGCAGGGAATGTTGTGCGGGTGTATAGAGACCTGGCGTTTCTCCCTGATTAACGCGAGTCTTGCTTACTTTCTCCCATAACGTGGGCGAGTTGTGTTGCTTCTATCTTGGGGACGTTGTAAGAAGTTTTCTCTGAGTGTTTTGTGTCCTTTAAGGTAGTGGTGGTCTCAGCCAGTGTTGGCCACAGCCAGTGCTGGTCTCAGCCAGTGCTGGTCTCAGCCAGTGCTGGTCTCAGCCAGTGTTGGCCACAGCCAGTGCTGGTCTCAGCCAGTGTTGGCCACAGCCAGTGCTGGTCTCAGCCAGTGTTGGCCACAGCCAGTGCTGGTCTCAGCCAGTGTTGGCCACAGCCAGTGCTGGTTTCAGCAAATGATGGCCTCAGCCACCATAGTCCTGACCTGACTGTCATTCAAATGCTCTCAGTAACGCAGCTGTGACCAATAACCCGTTGCTAGATGAGTAGTCATAATAATCTAGCAACGAGGTACTTAAATACCTTTACATAGCCAAGTTCAAATTATTTTATTCCATACAGAGGCCAAAATGATGAACGAAGACTCTTTGCAACTCTTCTTTCTGTTTTTGGGGCAAACTCTTACCTCTGTTATTTTGTGAGAGACGACAATTCTCACCAATCCCTTGAGCAGCAGCTCTCTATGGGAGATAGACACCTTGTTTGTCTATACCGGGGCAGTTGAAAACACACACAAACGACTTATCTCTTCACGTGGCCTTGGGCTTACATCAGTCAGGTGTAAAATGGTCTCTACACACGGGTTGTGGAGTGGTGGTTCTGCTCTCTACCACTATAGCATGCAGCCCCAGTGTCTGCTCTCTACCACTATAGCATGCAGCCCCAGTGTCTGCTCCCATCCACTATAGCATGCAGCCCCAGTGTCTGCTCCCATCCACTATAGCATGCAGCCCCAGTGTCTGCTCCCATCCACTACAGCATGCAGCCCCAGTGTCTGCTCCCATCCACTATAGCATGCAGCCCCAGTGTTTGCTCCCATCCACTATAACATGCAGCCCCAGGGTCTGCTCCCCTCCTAAAGAAACACATATCAAAACTTAAAAAATGTTACGAGGATTACTTCAAGGTTGGTCCCTGGACTTAGATGACTGAGCTACGATGAGGAAATTAGACCTCATTAGACATCACAAAACCACACCTGGCCTCACTAGACCTCACTAGACCCCACTAGACCCCACTTGACTTCACTAGACCTCACTAGACCCCACTAGACTTCATTAGACCACACTAGACCCAACTAGACCTCACTAGACGCCACTAGACTTCACTAGACCTCACTAGACCCCACTAGACCCCCTCTAGACCTCACTACACCTCACTAGACCACACTAGACCTCACAAGACCCCATTAGACCCCACTAGACCCCACTACACCTCACTAGATCACACTACACCTCACTAGACCCAACTAGACCTCACTAGACCACACTAGACCACACTAGACCACACTAGACCTCACTTCACTTCACTAGACCACACTAGACCACACTAGACCTCACCAGACAACACTAGACCTCACTAGACCACACTAGACCTCACTGGACCACACTAGACCTCACTACTAGAACAGTGAAGAGAAAGAGACAGTGTAGGGCACGAGAACATGGGGTAGCAACTAGAGACTCAGATGAGCTACAGAGCTGTAACTTAGCGCTTCTTCAGAGATGTTGGTTGATACTTAAATAAATAGTTTCAAGTGTATCGAGTCATTGCAATTAGCCACGGAATACACAGACGTAGGTTACTCATGTGGGAGCGCGCATGCGCACCAAACACAGACTCGGCTCTGAGGTCAACTCGGGTCAGGGGGCACCTCCCTGGCCATTCTGGGAGAGTGCTCGGCCATAACTTTGTACCCCCGCAAGTAATGGCATTTCGATCTATAAAGTGTTTCACTCCGCCAGAAATATGAGCTTGGGCTCCACCTTAAATGGTTGAGAGTGGCAGGATATCCGCGGCGTCTTGAGATGTTAGAGGCATTCCTGCAGAGGCAGCCAAACTTAGTCTTTCTGGCCATGTCGCTGAGGAAGCTAAAGGTCTTCTTCCTGGCCCATCTGTGTCTTGAAGCTATATTATTCCTTCCTGGCTAAGGCACGTCATAGAAACTCCTAAAGTAAGTCTTCTTGATACGCATGTGTCGGAGAAATAACTCACCTTATTCCGACAAGTGCAGTGTCGTTGCTGAGTGAACTACGCAAATACTAAGGCAGATAGTTATTTTATGAGATTAGTTTTGTCCAGGGGATGGTGAGCCTTATTCCCTGCTCTAGCATTGATTATTACACCAAACATCAACATCCGGGCAAGTTTATTTGTTGATCCCATAGAGCTGTAATGAGCCACGATTGGTTGAAGAGACCCTCACCAGCCACGGCTCCCCAGAGGCTAATGAAATCTTAAATATTGGTCAATAAAGGGTGTTTAAGGGGGGTGAGGTGGGTATTTAGGTGGGGTATGGGAGTTGGGGGTATGGATGGCTGGGGTTAGAAAATGAGAAGGGTGGGGGGGGGGGGGGCAGGCGATTGCTAAAGGCCTATCGACCAGTGATTTGTGCACGTAGGACATTCTTGTGTGTGGAATTTGTTTTGTGTTAATAGGTCGCTATGGTATCGTAGAGGCGTGGAAGTTTGACGGTGGAGGAGCGAGCAGGTACCCTCGCTCCTCCACGGCACAAACACCGGTGTTGCACCAAGCACCAACACTGGTGCTGGCACCCTCCAGCACCAGTGTTGGTGCTGGAGGGTGGCAGTGTTGGGGACACTTTGCTCCGATGATGGTATCTTTGCTGGATTTGGATTAAGAGATTTCATTCGCAAGTGATTTCAACTAATCAAAACAGTTATGGAGTGAACAGGTGTACAGCGGTACAAACCTTACAACGGTGAGACTTAGATTCGCGAAACATTTAGCATAAAATTACAACGATGACGATGCAATTTGAAATCTTACTGACATAAACGAATTATTCCATTAAGTTATACAAACTTGGACAAGCACAGCCTCTTACGTCAACTGACTCAGGAACTGACTTTTCTGGCCCAAGATCACTCTCAATACAAGTGTCTGTCTTGGTGTGGACGATCAGGGGGGCGTGTTTGTCTTGGTGAGGGACGATCAGGGGGGCGTGTCTGTCTTGGTGAGGGACGATCAGGGGGCGTGTCTGTCTTGGTGAGGGACGATCAGGGGGGCGTGTCTGTCTTGGTGAGGGACGATCAGGGGGGCGTGTCTGTCTTGGTGAGGACGATCAGGGGGGCGTGTCTGTCTTGGTGAGGGACGATCAGGGGGGCGTGTCTGTCTTGATGTGGGACGATCAGGAGGGCGTGTTTGTCTTGGTGTGGACGATCAGGGGGGGGCGTGTCTGTCTTGGTGTGGGAGGAAGAGTGGGAGTGGGGTGGCGGGTGTGGAGTGTCGGCGGGCAAGATGAAAGAGTATATGGTGTGGAAGCTCCGAGGGTGGAAAGTCAACACGGGAACTTGCCGCTGCCCGCCGAGCGCCACACCACCCGCCTGTGTTGCCCCAGCAAACACTCGCTCCTCTACGGCCCCCCAACACTCACGTGGAAATGGTATGTTTTATCCCAACAACAAGGAAAGTTACTCGTGTTATTTGTTTCGCATAATGGGACAAAAAAATGTGTATGCGAGAGAGAGAGAGAGAGAGAGAGAGAGAGACAGACAGACAGACAGACAGACAGACAGACAGAAGGAGAGCGAGTGAAAGAGAGTATTAGAGTGTGTCAGACCGAGAATTAGTGTATGTGTATGAGTGAGAGAATGCTAGACAAAAAGTTTGTATGTGAGTGTGTGAGCGTGTGACAGTGAGAGAGAGAGAGCGTGAGAGAGAGAGTGAGTATGTGGGTGTGGGAGGGGAGAGAGAGGGAGGGAAGCAGGGAGGGATGGAGAGAGGAAGAGAGAGAGAAAGAGACAGACAGACAGGATAGATCCGAGATACGTGCAGACAGATTCAAATTCACAAACACAAAACAGAAAAAATAATAACAGAGAGAATGGGAATGATAAGCATTCAGAATGACTATCAACAGTGCCAGCCCCACAGTGCCAGCCCCACAGTGCCAGCCTGGGCTGTGCGGAGAGCCAGTCTTTCCATCAGAGTTTAATTAAGCGAGTCTTCCTGAGGTTCCCAGATCGTGGCCTGAATAGTGAAGCGTGTAATGTATCTATTATTACACGGAGAAAAACAGGGAGCCTTTTATGGTTAACTGAGATGTTTTGTAATGTGTGTGTGTGTGTGTGTGTGTGTGTGTGTGTGTGTGTGTGTGTGTGTGTGTGAGTGTGTGTGTGTGTGTGTGTGTGTGTGTGTGTGTGTGTGTGTGTGTGTGTGTGTGTGTGTTGCAGAATCGAGCTGTTAGCTATTGGACCTCCGCCTTTCCAACAGTCGGTTGTCTATTGTACTGATTCCCGACATATTTTTCTTTCCTCACACACACACACACACACACACACACACACACACACACACACACACACACACACACACACACACACACACACACACAAACTCTTCAGCACTGGTGGGACACGAACAAGGGGACACAGGTGGAAACTTAGTACCCAGATGAGCCACAGAGACGTTAGAAAGAACTTTTTCAGTGTCAGAGTAGTTAATAAATGGAATGGAAGGAAGTCATTAGGAAGTGATGTGGTGGAGGCTGACTCCATACACAGTTTCAAATGTAGATATGATAGAGCCCAGTAGGCTCAAGAATCTGTACACCAGTTGATTGACAGTTGAGAGGCGGGACCAAAGAGCCAAAGCTCAACCCCCGCAAGCACAATTAGGTGAGTACAATTTGGTGAGTACACACACACACACACACACACACACACACACACACACACACACACACACACACAAAATTTGCAGGATAAACCTTCAAGATCTTGCCATATGAGACTGTGGATGGGTGTGGCTTCCACCTCGTCCGTCTCACTCTCCCTGGCTGACACGTATCTCTACCGTCCACCCGTCTTGCTGTTCCAATGATACTCTTCAGTGTGAGCATTTCCTCTTTTTACACCGTCTATTTACCTCTTTTATGTGCCTTTATTCTGTCATTTCTCTCTCTTCTCTTATCGAGCTTTCGATAAGAGAAGCTCTCTAGCTCTCTTATCGAGCTCTCTTCTCTTATCGAGCTCTCTTCTCTTATCGAGCTTATCGAGCTTTCCTGCACTTTTAGTTTTCTTCGAAATCTGTCCTGCTTTCTATACCTTTTAAGATTCCTTATTTGCTTTTTCAGGTCGAGGTTTCAAGACGAAGCTGCATACTATGGGGCTCGTCTCACGTAGGTGTACAGTGTTCTGCATGTTTATTTATTGAGGTTCTGGAAAATTGGTCTGATGTTCACTTTAGTATATGCTGTCCACATTATTCTGTTTGTACCTACCTCTAAAGGGAGACTTGATGATGGTATCTATACCAAGGTCTTGTTTCATATGTACCTGTATACCAGTTGTTTCTGAGAGTTGGTTCCTCTTCAGTGTGTACCGTCCTGCTCAGCTCCTGTTCTTTGTCCCCATATTCATTCCCTTACACTTGTTGACACTGAAATTATTTAGCCAGTTATCGTATCGTTCAGGCAGTTTGTATGTTATCTTGCTGTATTAAATGATGTGAACCAATTCTTCACTTTTATTTTGAGTAATCTGCAAGCATTAATATAGGAAGCCACCCCCCATGTATTCACGTTATTGACAATGATGATGAAAAATAGGTCCCCAGGACTGTTCCTTGGGAGTCTTCGCTTGTTACCTATATAATACATTGTGGCTCTGTTACCAGCCCTGCTAGGTAATCTCTCACCCATGTCGGTATTTTCTGACATCTCCCGCCCTGCTTCTCAATTGCTTTACAATCGACTTGAGAATGGTCCAGGACGGACCGAAACGTCGTCGTCCCTTCACCTTCTAGTGTGTGGTCCGGTCAACCTGCTTCTAGAGTTTATCTAGTACCGGGAGTTATTTACGCAGAACCGAGCCAACGGCTTTTTAACTGACTATACAAATACAGTGCTCCCAGGCTCCTCTTATTTTTACTGTTATAAATTTGTCGCCGAAATCCAATAGGTTTGTTAGGCACTCTTTTTCTCCTCTACAGCGGTGCTGGTGTGCCACTTACACCAGAGTTCCTGTTTCCTTACTTGTATTTTTGTACCACATTTTCCTAATTACGTCCACCATGCAACTTTCCTCACAACTGAATTATTAAAGGTCAGTGCCAGAGACAGACTGAGAGCCTTAATTTAATGTTAAATTACAGTCATATTTAGTGGAGGGAGAAGCTGGAGCCAACTGTGTGTCAGAGCTGTCATTGTATTAGTTGTTTTGATCTCACGACTGATGAGTATTTTCAGGTTGAGAAAACATGTTCCAAACGCGAGTTAATCGAGCAGTGAATGATTGCTGATGGAATGATGTTCTTCAGAATGAGAATGTGCTTGAATGTTCAGAATGAGAATGTTCTTGAATGTTCAGAATGAGAATGTTCTTGAATGTTCAGAATGAGAATGATGAACATCTGTTGAAGGCTGAGTGCCTAGAGTTATGGTTGATAATATTTAATTGTCTACCTATCTATTTAGTTGTAATGGCTTAATGTTTTCTCCTGATAATTACCTTACCCTCTGGTTGTGCATTTGAAGAGGAGCGTTGGGGTTAATAACTCGTGTACCACAACCAGAGTGCAGGTTCGATTCCTCCTCATGGTTCCTACTGATATTCATATTGATACGCCACGTTTAATGTGATTTCTTTGTCCATTACCGTCTGGTTGCTTAAGAAATTGGGCCAGGTGGGGGGATGCTTAACAATATTCTCCTTATACCTAAGAGTAAGACCACCTCCCCCGGTGTTGAAGGCTCTTATGTGCTCACTGTTCTTACTGTAGCGGATGGTGAAGACTAGTGAAGAATTCCCTTAGTGTCTTAAGTTTCTGGGAAGCCTTGCTTACTATTTTCAATAAGTAAATGATCATGGTCATTGGCAAGAATATCTTTCTCTCTCTCTTTCTGTCACTCTCTCTCTCTCTCTCTCTCTCTCTCTCACTCTCTCTCTCTCTTGCCTAAATCTTCGCTCTCCTCAGCAACCGTCTCCCACACATCTTTCGCATCAACAATGAGCCTTTCCAATGCCTCCATCTCACCCTGTCCCATAACTTTCCCTTTACATTAAACCCCTTCCCATCCATCCATTCTCTTCCGTTCAACCTCTTCTTCTTTCCATCATCTCGCTTCTGTTCTCTTCCGACCATTTCCAACCATTTCCTTCCTCCCTCTTCCTTTCCTCTCTTTTCCTTTCTGTCTCCCTTCCTCTCTCACCCTTTCCGCCCCCCCCGGCCTGCTTGTCTGCCCAATAAGAGGCCCCACGGGACATATTTTTGATAACGAACTTTTGTGTGGATGGACGACGGCCCGACGTCTCGTCCGGTCCGGCCGGACGGGCCCGGAACCGCAGCATCAGGTCCCATCAGACAGGAGACCCGGCATGGTGCTGGCCGGCCAGACCGAGGCTGCTGGCCGAGGCTCCCGACATGGTATCAGGCTGACCTGACCCGAGGCTCCCAACATGGCATCAGGCTGACCTGACCCGTGGCTCCCAACATGGCATCAGGCTGACCTGACCCGAGGCTCCCAACATGGCCTCCGGCCGATCAGATCCAAGACCCAGCATGGCGGCTTGAGCAAGTGCCGACCCCACGCTGACACCAGCAGCGGACTGACGTATAAACTGTACAGCTTCCATAATGTTTAGTAAGTCACTCCGTGGGAAGACATCTGTGAACTACTGCGGGATGGATCGATAACCTCACGAGAACACAACATTGTTCACGGTGTTCTTCATTGTTCACGGCGACCACTCGGCTGGGAACACAACGGCGCCGATAACCTCTCCTCTCCCTTAATGTATCACACTCTTAACTTATTCAACCAATCCGTTAAAAACGCAATGTATTTGCAAAAAATTTAAGTCCTATAATATTGACGTTTTCCAATGCATCGGCGTCGATAAATTACTTGGGTAGCTGGCGTTCCTATGTTTCTGGTAAGATCAAACAGTCGCACATTCTTACGGAGTGGCAAACCGAGAGAAGGAGCTGAACTGAGAGCAGCGTATACCACTAATTTAAAAATGGAGAAAGAGATTCAAACTTTAACCTGAAGCTTTAATTCCAGAATTAATGATTAGATAAGTCAGGCAGTTAAGCCCCCTGGGGCCGCCCACCCCCCACACCCCCCACACACCGGTGATGGAGGCGGAGCGGCCAACACAGCCTCCTTACCTTAACACAGCCTCCTTACCTTAACACAGCCTCCTTACCTTAACACAGCCTCCTTACCTTAACACAGCCTCCCTACCTTAACACAGTCTCCCTACCTTAACACAGCCTCCCTACCTTAACACAGCCTCCCTACCTTAACGCAGCCTCCCTACCTTAACACAGTCTCCCTACCTTAACACAGCCTCCCTACCTTAACACAGTCTCCCTACCTTAACACAGCCTCCCTACCTTAACACACGCCCTGCGTCACCCAGAGCCTGACGCAGGACGTGACGCAGAGTGTGACGGAGGGCGTGACGTAGGGCGTGACGCAGGGCGTGACGGAGGGCGTGACGCAGGGCGTGACGCAGAGCGTGACGCAGGGCGTGACGGGCTGCTTTGAGCAGCTGCAGGGCAAATGTTCTCCAGTGGGATGTACACAGAATACAAGCGACCAACTGGGAGGAAAATCTCGCATTCCGTCGTTAAAAAAATGCATTGCCAACGTCACGACACACACACACACACACACACACACACACACACACACACACACACACACACACACACACACACACACACACACACACACTCAGATATCTCCGCCAGACACCCCCACACCAAGCGTGTGTATCCTCTCTCAGCATAACAATACCACCAACCAGCTGCAGTGCGGCACAACACAGGTGATACATTGTGTCCCCCAGGGTTCCTTCCCCCAGGCTCCTTCCCCCAGGGTTCCTTTCCCCAGGCTCCTTAACCCTAAGGCTCCTTCCCCCAGGGTTCCTTTCCCCAGGCTCCTTAACCCTAAGGCTCCTTCCCCCAGGGTTCCTTTCCCCAGGGTTCGTTCCCCAAGGGCTCCTCCCCAGGCTCCTGGCAACGGTGGGATGTGGGAAGAGAAGAGTATGAATTAAGAATTAGTGGCTGAGAAGAAAATGTGGAAGAAGGACTACACACTGCAGCCGGCAATTACACTCCGGTCAGAAATTCGAGTCAGATTGGACCTAGAGGCCTGGTCAGAGACCGGGCCGCGGGGACCTTGACCCCCCCCCCGGAATCAACGCAAGGTAAAGTGGTCCCGGATATGTGCGTGGTTACACGTTAATATGTGTGTGTTCGAGTCGAGCTGCGTCAAGCAGTCACGGGAGAACTGCAAGGTAACTGTTGTTGTTGTTGTTGCCTCGTAGTGCACTTGCACAGTGGACATAACACTGGAATATTGGTTCCTTGCCTGACTGTGTGTGTGGGGACACTGAGGGTGTGTCCTGGACAGTGTAGTGGACGCCCCACACTGGCGGACGGTGAGGCTTGGCACTGCGGTCTAGCCAGCTCTATGATCAAGGTTCTTATTGTTGCCAATACCGGGACTCTTCCAGCGGCATTGTGCTGCCAACGTCAGGACGCTGCCGTCAATGGTATGTTGATAACGCTGCCAACACTGGACCCTACATTTCAGTGGAGCCTGATTTGCATGTTGTTAGGGAGAATATTGCTCATTGTATGCTGGGTAGTGGATGCACAGTGTCCTCACCTGAAGGCTCCGTGCTAGGGGGTACACACCTGAAGGTTACGAGGGGGTACACACCTGATGGCTCCGTGCTAGGGGGTACACACCTGAAGGCTCCGTGCTAGGGGGTACACACCTGAAGGTTACGAGGGGGTACACACCTGATGGCTCCGTGCTAGGGGGTACACACCTGAAGGCTCCGTGCTAGGGGGAACTCACCTGAAGGCTCCGTGCGAGGGGGAACTCACCTGAAGGCTCCGTGCGAGGGGGTACACACCTGAAGGCTCCGTGCTAGGGGGTACACACCTGAAGGCTCCGTGCTAGGGGGTACACACCTGAAGGCTCCGTGCGAGGGGGTACACACCTGATGGCTCCGTGCTAGGGGGTACACACCTGAAGGCTCCGTGCTAGGGGGAACTCACCTGAAGGCTCCGTGCGAGGGGGAACTCACCTGAAGGCTCCGTGCTAGGGGGTACACACATGAAGGCTCCGTGCTAGGGGGTACTCACCTGAAGGCTCCGTGCTAGGGGGTACTCACCTGAAGGCTCCGTGCTAGGGGGTACTCACCTGAAGGCTCCGTGCGAGGGGGAACTCACCTGAAGGCTCCGTGCTAGGGGGTACACACATGAAGGCTCCGTGCTAGGGAGTACTCACCTGAAGGCTCCGTGCGAGGGAGTACTCACCTGAAGGCTCCGTGCTAGGGAGTACTCACCTGAAGGCTCCGTGCGAGGGAGTACTCACCTGAAGGCTCCGTGCTAGGGGGTACACACCTGAAGGCTCCGTGCGAGGGGGTACACACCTGAAGGCTCCGTGCTAGGGGGTACACACCTGAAGGCTCCGTGCTAGGGGGTACACACCTGAAGGCTCCGTGCGAGGGGGTACACACCTGAAGGCTCCGTGCTAGGGGGTACACACCTGAAGGCTCCGTGCTAGGGGGTACACACCTGAAGGCTCCGTGCTAGGGGGTACACACCTGAAGGCTCCGTGCTAGGGGGTACACACCTGAAGGGTGCGTCCACTTTGTGCCACTAAAGAGTTTCCTACATTGTGATCGTGGCACCAATTACCGTTCACCTTTTCTTAATAGTGAGGTCTACGTCTCTTAACGTCTCCTCACAGCTCAGCTTTCCCTGACTCCAGCTTGATACATTACCTCTGATTACCACCCTCATCCTTCTGTCAGTGGGGAAGTTTTCATCCAAAGTCAGCAGTCTGTCTGTCACCCCCTTCAGCATCTTACAGTTTCCAGAAGAACCTCTAGTATGGAACTCTGTCAAAAGCCTTTTTTAGGTACAGATAAACACAGTTAACCCCAACCTTCGTTGGTTACCGGCTATTCATGCCCGTGCCACCTTTTGGGTGTCTTAATCTTTATCAATCAATCAATCCCAACCTTCTTTTTCCTGTAAATTCTTTATGGCTCTATCATAAATACTACGAAGAATTGTTACACGGGATCTACCTTTTCGAAAGCCATACTGTGTCTATTATTTTATCATTTCTCTCCGAGTAAAAACCCATTTGGTTTTAACTAAAGCAAATGTGTATTACAATGCAATACATGCAATACAATGCAATTTAACAATGCAAATCTAACTTTACCTGAGAGGCACGCCCACAAACCTGAGAGGCACGCCCACACACCTGAGAGACACGCCCACACACACACCTGAGAGACGCCCACACACCTGAGAAGCACGCCCCTCGTCCGTGAAACTCTTCCCATAAACTGAGGAACAATTACGAGACGCCATCACATAACCCCCCCAACAAGGTTGTTAGCCCCAAGAACGTGTGAAGACGAAAGATCTGGTGGACTAACATGGTGGTAACTGGAGAGGGTGAAGCCTGGACTCATACTGACTAAGAGGGATCGTGCAGATCAAAGTCGTTAAGCCTCAAATCACATCTTCCGCCAAATGATGTGATCCCGGGCAATCAACCTTCCGGAATTGGTCCACGGAGCTAATAGCTCAAAATCCAATAGTGAAATGGAGCAGACCAGAATAACTCGGTGTAAGGGAGGGGGACCTGAAGCACTCGGTGTAAGGGAGGAGGACCTGAAGCACTCGGTGTAAGGGAGGAGGACCTGAAGTACTCCGTGTAAGGGAGAGGCCCTGAAGCACTCGGTGTAAGGGAGGGGGACCTGAAGCACTCGGTGTAAGGGACGAGGACCTGAAGCACTCGGTGTAAGGGAGGAGGACCTGAAGTACTCCGTGTAAGGGAGAGGCCCTGAAGCACTCGGTGTAAGGGAGGGGGACCTGAAACACTCGGTGTAAGGGAGGAGGACCTGAAGCATTCGGTGTAAGAGAGAGGACCTGAAGCACTCGGTGTAAGGGAGAGGACCTGAAGCACTCGGTGTAAGGGAGGGTGTAAAGGGAGGGGACCTGACCACTTGGGGTAAGGAAGGGGGGCCACGTGAATCTGAAGCTGCCCCAGCACCTAAGATGGGTCAGAGAAAGTCAAATTAGCCCTGGAGCTGCGCGGCGCTTCCGGCTCCACCTTAATTACTCCCTTTTATGGCTCCTTCATCCCCTGAGCTTCATAACCTTAATGAATCCATCGTGGTCTTAATTACACCTGTTTCATGAGGCTCCCGTCAGCTGCACCATCAACCTGGACACTCCCGCAGCCGGTAATGCTTCGTTAGTTTTATGCTTAATGGGTAGTTTGTCGCGTTATCAAGGTGCTTCAAGTACTAACGTGTGAGCGTTCACTGTGACTGGAAGAGGGAGACAGACAGACCCACGGTACGCCTTCTATTGTTTAAGTGTATATATAAACACCATAAGATATAATATCTGTCTGTCTGTCCATAGTTGGAGGCCAGACGCTTGGGGCGAGCCTCATCTAAATTTTCAGGTACAATGGTCTGGGGTATGGGACAGACATAGGCTGGTCAGGGTAGGTCTAAGTTAAAGGCTTTAAGAAACATTAGCAGTTATAAACACCCACGGGCCATTTTCTTTGGGCTTTCTTGGAGACAAATGTGAAATATGGAGTATTATTAACGTGGAGTTTTAATACATTGGCAGGTCCGGCCTCTGGGCGGATCCCACTCAGCAATATTTAAAATATTACATTTTCTTAGTAATTTTTGGGGTTGGGTATAAGTATAATTTTGGGCCAAAATGTTCGCATATGAATTCTCTAGAGAACAGATGCAATAGAGATACCAAAATATAGATATAGTTAGATAGAGATTGATATACATATAGATAAAAATAGATTCATGCTTGAGTAATATTGACTAAACAATATCGACGTCGATTCAGCGTCGATAACGGCCAAGAAATTTGTTGGTGAACACTTTATGGACAATCAAACACACATTTCAGACCGTAGGCATCGTTGAGTGTCACAACAGGAGCTAAACCTACTTAAGTAGGGGGCATGGGGGGATGGGGATCAAAACCACAACCACAGTAAGATACTGACCGTATAATCACAGCACATCATGGAAATTTGCCTAAGGTTAACTGCTGCAACCTTCAGACCTCAAAGAAGCCCCGCACGCACACACACACACACACACACACACACACACACACACACACACACACACACACACACACACACACACACACACACACACACATATATATATATATATATATATATATATATATATATATATATATATATATATATGAAAGGCACCAAGGACCCGACTAAGACCAGCCCATGAAGACAAGATATATTCGCGTGCTGTTCCTTGCAGAGGGCAACGAGAGACCCCAATTTGCATTAAGTGACGGCTGGTGTCTCCAAAGACCTGTGGCTTTTAGGAGAGGGAAAACGCAACACTGCCAACGCAGAAAGGGATTAACGAGGGTGGTGTCAGCCCTTGTTGGTGGTGTCAGCCCTTATTGATGGTGTCAACACTCTCCTGACGGTGTCAACGCTCTCCTGACGGTGTCAACACTCTCCTGACGGTGTCAACACTCTCCTGACGGTGTCAACACTCTCCTGACGGTGTCAACGCTCTCCTGACGGTTTCAACACTCTCCTGACTGTGTCAACACTCTCCTGACGATGTCAACACTCTCCTGACGGTGTCAACTCTCTCCTGACGATGTCAACACACTCCTGACGATGTCAACACTCTCCTGACGGTGTCAACACTCTCCTGACGGTGTCAACACTCTCCTGACGATGTCAACACTCTCCTGACGATGTCAACACTCTCCTGACGATGTCAACACTCTCCTGACGGTGTCAACTCTCTCCTGACGATGTCAACACACTCCTGACGATGTCAACACTCTCCTGACGGTGTCAACACTCTCCTGACTGTGTCAACACTCTCCTGACTGTGTCAACACTCTCCTGACTGTGTCAACACTCTCCTGACGATGTCAACACTCTCCTGACTGTGTCAACACTCTCCTGACGATGTCAACACTCTCCTGACGATGTCAACACTCTCCTGACTGTGTCAACACTCTCCTGACGATGTCAACACTCTCCTGACGGTGTCAACACTCTCCTGACGATGTCAACACTCTCCTGACGGTGTCAACACTCTCCTGACGATGTCAACACTCTCCTGACGGTGTCAACACTCTCCTGACGATGTCAACACTCTCCTGACGGTGTCAACACTCTCCTGAAGGTGTCAAGTCACGATTACCTTACATTAGTATTCGAGTCGTTGAAAGGAATGTCAGGAGGAAATGTCAGTCGTTGGCGGCGTTTGAGCGCTGGACTGGCAACATGGTGACTGACAAAGAGCTGGTGGCGGGAGTCGCTAGCCAACGGTTGAAGCCGATCTCCACGGGACCTTGAGGAGGTCAGCCATTTTTTTTTAGTCGTGGAGTGAAGAGGTAGGTTTGTTTTACTGCTTCATTTACTGAGAAGACATTTGCCGCTGACCTACAGCTGGTTGAAGCAATTCAGCTAAGGCCGCCATTGTGTGCGCTGGAGGAGTGTTGAGCTGTGACAGCCCGGTGCTTCCCCGTAGAGCGGTAGATAGTGCTGGGAATATACTTTCGTATATACAAAAGTTCAACACATCAAATGATGGTTAGTGTATAGGTTAGAGATTGTAAATATAATTATAGACCTCGACTTACGAAACCAGGTTTGAGATATGTATATATTATACAGTGCATAATATATACATTAAATGCTGCATAATAGAGAGGCTATTTTTATTTTAACTCAGTGTCTGAAAATCTATTTAAATTGCGCTGAAAACTCCATTCTCGGATATAGTTACACATGTACCATCACACTACCATTCTGCTACGAGTGAAGGAGTGTTCGAGGAAGCATTTGTAATGCGGGAGAATCAAGCGGGACGGGGGAGTGTCCAGCTGGTAGGTAGAGTAGTGACCAACTACCACACATAAAGGGACGTCTCCCAAGGGACGCTTTAGATAAGTAAAGTCAACATATTCACAGCATGAATCCCTGAGCAATTGTTGGGAGCACAGATGAAGGGTAAAGGGGGAGTAAAACACATGACAAGTGAAGATATTTAGAACTATATTTTACCAGTTATGAGACATATTACAGAATGCACACAAACTCAGACTACTCAGGATATCTCACTCAGACACATCAGGTAGATGATGTTCCACCAAATTCGACAAGGCAGCCATCCAACGTTCGAACAAGTTTTAACAGCTTCTTACAAGTTTTAACAACCAATATAGCAAGTTATAACAACGTTCTAATACGTCATAAAAAAGTTATAACAAGATGTAACCACTTTATTACAAGTTGTAACAAGGGAATCATGGGGAACGTTACGTTATGTATTTGCAGGAGAAGCCCCTTGGACAAAGTTATGTGTCCTGTCAGAGACGAGACGAGGCGTGGAGCACCCACTGTACACTTGACGACTATAGTCGTAACAACATAACCACAACGTTGTAACAACATAGCGGCAACGTTGTATCAACATAACCACGACGTTGTAACAACATAGCCGCAACGTTGCAATAACATACCCTCGGCATTGTAACAACATAACCACAACACAATAACAACATGACCACAACACTGTAACAACATAACTACAACACTGTAACCTAAAAAAATACGGTTGTGAGTTTGTTGGTGGGATAGCCGTGTCACCCTTACAGAGATATGCTGTACTCTAGATGAAAGCGTTCTCAACACCTCGGCCACACAGCGAGCGTTTATTTACACACCTCGGCCATACAGCGAGCGTTTATTTACACACCTCGGCCATACAGCGAGCGTTTATTTACACACCTCGGCCATACAGCGAGCGTTTATTTACACACCTCGGCCATACAGCGAGCGTTTATTTACACACCTCGGCCATACAGCGAGCGTTTATTTACACACCTCGGCCATACAGCGAGCGTTTATTTACACACCTCGGCCATACAGCGAGCGTTTATTTACACACCTTTACAGGGAACGTTCTTCATATTGTTTTAAAGTGTAGTCCATATGGACGCCGATAATAATCTTTGGAGCAGAACCGTGGGATCGAACCAGCATCCTGGATCACCTCAGACTTGCGCCTTACCAATGAACCATGATATGCAAAGGTAACACGACCTGACGTCTGCCCAGACCCACTTGGAATCTGAGTCACCGAGCTGGCAGCCAACCCAAGTTTTACATATAGCCTGCATACACTCTGGTGCAGGCAATCGATCTCTTCACCAAATGGTTTGCATATCATGATCCATTGGTAAGGCGTGCATCAGGACAGAGGTTCGATCCCGCCCTCCTGCCCCAAGGATTGATTGACTGATGAAGATTAGGCCACCCAAGAGGTGGCATGGCCATGAATAGCCCGTAAGTGGTAGATATTTTGGATGGAATGAGATCTTTGGTCGTGAATACTCCAAAAAAAATTATCGTAGATATATAATGTTATTGCGATTTAACTGCGTATTTATGGAGCCTTTAGTGACCTAAAAGATCAAGACTGTATAGTCTTGATCTTGGTCTTGAACAACACCATTCTCAATCGACTTGAGAATGGTCCAGGACGGACCGAAACGTCGTCGTCCCTTCAACTTCTAGTGTGTGGTCTGGTCAACATACTTCAGCCACGTTATTGTGACTCATCGCCTGCATCAAGACTGTAACTTACTCAGCTAAATGAATTGTGAGGTTCAGTCCCTGAGCCCATCATGTGCCTCTGTAACCCTTTCTACTACCGCCCACAAGATGGGTATGGGGTGCATAATAAATGAACTATACTAACCTAGAAAATCAAGAGGATTAGCGCCGTAAGAGCAATTTCCACACGGGTCATTTAGCTGATCGTGTGAGCTTGTGATCTCAGTACGACAATCTCATGTCTAGACTTGGTAGGACTACCCCGCTATCTCTACATATATTCATGAACTATGGTTAAACCACACACCAGAACATGAGGAGACGACGACGTTTCGGTCCGTCCTGGGCCATTATCGAGTCGATTGTGATAATGGATACAATCGACTTGAAAATGGTCCAGGACGGATCGAAACGTCGTCGTCTTCTCATCTTCTGGTGTGTGGTTTAGTCTTAATATGTTCAGCCACGTTATTGTGGTTCATCGTCTGTATATTCATGAATATTTCCTACATGTGTACTTACTCCACTATCAACAACAGGGATGGGTTGGTGGCAGCGTCCGCAGGTTGGGCGAGCGTCGCCTGAGGATAGATTTAGGGAATTATTAGCGGGCAATAATCGACAGACAAATTTTCGAATTATTTCCATAGCTATTTTGATAATTGGAAACCTTCCACTGGCGTTTCTTGTGTTGAGTAAACTATTCTATTTCTCTCATTTGAGCCGGCATCGTTAGCTCTCTGAGGATAAATCCTGGGCAGCAGCAGGAGGCGACGGCGACAGGAACCTGCCAGGGCGCCGCAAACGAGCGCTCTCTGCTGGCAGCCAGACACAAGGCATCGATGTATTCGATATGATGCTGTCACCAGTAATTGGCGCAGAAACTAATTGGATTACTACGGCACTAAATATGCCAGACGGACGTGCCCGTGTGTGTCTCTTCCTTCCTCCCTTCCTTCCCTGTGGCGCCAGACAACGGTGGCCACCACATCTGACACCAGCGTGTGTCGTCATCCGGGTTATGGATAACGTTCACGAAGGAGTTGTTTATATTTACACCTTTCAAGTTGTTTATTGGGGAACAAATTGTAGCCTCGTGCTGTTCTTTTAGGATTTCAGATTTTTCCTTTTCCGTGCTGTGTGTGTATGAACCTTCTCTTGTCGGAACAGATCCAGTGTACAATACAGTCACAAGAAAGTGATGAATTCATGATCAAATATTGAGGGAATGTAATGGCTAAGACCCACGCCCACCAGGGCACTGGAGGCCGCGCAGGACCCACGCCCACCAGGGCACTGCAGGACACGCAGGCCCCACGCCCACCAGGGCACTGGAGGCCGCGCATGACCCACGCCCACCAGGGCACTGCAGGACACGCAGGACCTACGCCCACCAGGGCAATGGAGGCCGCGCATGACCCACGCCCACCAGGGCACTGCAGGACACGCAGGACCCACGCCCACCAGGGCACTGGAGGCCGCGCAGGACCCACGCCCACCAGGGCACTGCAGGACACGCAGGACCCACGCCCACCAGGGCACTAATAACCACATCAAGCCAGGAATAATTAACACGTCTATTTTCCCTGCTGACAAAAGTGGTTTGGTCAGACATCAAACTGAATATTAATTAAAATTATATTTGGTAGCGATGCCAACCGATTTGTTAATTTGGAGCAATAAATTAGTATATATTAAACAAATTAATATTAATTAAGTATGATATCTGAGGTAATCAGGTAATGAAAAAAGATCTCTGTGGAGATGAATTAAATTACAGGAATGCGGATCCAGCGGATCCGCGAAACATGAAATTGTTTCAGGCACTGTAGCGGTAATAATGAGTCGGCGAACCTTGCGAGTTTGTAAATTACATTTTTGGGGAGACTTGTACAATATGTCATGCACTGACCGACCTCCCACAGATGTACTGCGATGCATATCAGACGATGTTTTTTTTTTATTAATACATTAGGTACATCTGCATTAGTACAGCTACCCTAGACTATATGAAGTGGAGTACAGTGTGTCAAAAAAGCTGACTACGTGATGTTATAAGATCCCCATCACACAGGATGGTTAGTCATACAGAGGCATGTGATAGGCTGTCTGCACTGGCAGACTCTGGAAGCATTTTGAGGATATCATCGACACTGACGATGCTGATGCTGGCGAGGAGTGGGGGGGGGTGGGGTTGGGGAGGGGGAAGGAGGAGGAGGGGGGAGATGGTGGGGAAGTATTGGTGGGAGGGAGAAAGGGGGAGGTAAATGTAGATGGGGGAGGAGGAGAAGGTAGGGAATATAATTTAGAAAAAAAGGAGGAGAAGAGTTCCTGTGGGAAGGGTGAGGATGCCGGATACAAAATTACATTTGTAATTTTTGTCTTCAAAATATTTAGCTAGGTGTAGCCGGCGGCAAATGCCAAAAAATCGTTTGTCGCGGGTTAGAATGAGATCGTAGAATGCCGTTCCCATTTTAAATTCTGGCGACCCCGATCAGCCTATATCCGTCCCATACCCCAGACCAATTACCCTGCAAAGTTTAGTGAGGCTAGCCCCAAGCGTCTAGCCCCCAAACTGCCTGCGGGGGTTGAACTTCGGCTCTTCGATCCCGCCTCTCAACCGTCAATCTATTGGTGTACAGATTCCTGAACTTCTCGAGCTCTATCATATCTGCATTTGAAACTGTGTATGGAGTTTCCTCCACTACATCACTTCCTAATGCATTCCATTTACTAACTACTCTGACACTGACAAAATTATTTTAATGTCCTTGTGGCTCATTTGGATACTCAGCTTCCACCTGAGTCCCCTTGTGCGTGTACCACCCGTGTGAAATAATCCATCCTTGCCTACCCTGTCAATTCCACTTAGAATTTTGTATGTGGTGATCATGTCTTCCCGAGTTCTTCTGTCTTCTAACGACGAGAGGTGCAGTTCACGCAGCTTTTCCTCATAACTCATGCCTCTTAGTTCTGGGACTAGCCTAGTGGCATACCTCTGAACTTTTTCCAGCTTCGTCTTGTGCTTGACAAGGTACGGGCTCCATGCTGGGGCCGCATATACCAGGATTGTCCTTACATATGCTGTGTGCAAGGTTCTGAATGATTCCTTGCACAGGTTCCTGAAGGCAGTTCTGATGTTAGCCAGCCTTTCATACTCCGCAGAAGTTATTATTTTTATGTCGGCTTCAGGAGACAGGGTTGGTGTGATATCAACTAGATCTCTCTGTCCGTTTCATGAAGGACTTATCTCCTATTCGGTATCCTGTGTCTGGCCTCCTGTTTCCACCGCCTAGTTTCATTACCTTGCATTTATTCGGGTTAAACTTTAGTAACCATTTGTTGGTCCATTCATTCAGTTTGTCTAGGTCATTTTGTAGCTTCATACTATCTTCCTCCATCTTAATCCTCCTCATAATTTTTGCATCATCACCAGACAATGAGAGGAACTATTCAGTACCCTCTGGGAGATCATTTACATATATCAGAAACAGTATAGGTCCAAGGACTGAACCCTGCTGGACTCCACTGGTTACGCCGCGCGAATCTAAGACCTCATCCCTCACAGTGACTCGCTGTCTTCTGTTACTTAGGTACTCCCTTATCCAACGGAGTACCATCTCTTTCACTCCTGCCTGCATCTCCAGCTTTCGCACCAGTCTCTGGTGTGGTACTGTATCAAAGGCTTTCTGACAATCCAAAAATATGCAGTCTGCCCACCTCTCTCATTCTTGCCTGATTTTTGTTGCCTGATTCATTCTGTACTTGATAAAGCCGCGGGCTTGAAGCCTAGTGACTTGTACCTTATAAAGACAGAGACCGTGGGGGGGAGGGGGAAGGAAAGAACAAGGAAAGGACTACTGGAGGCTGAGGGTCTGGAGCGAGGAGGGGCGGTAACCTAGTCATTTATAAGCTGTGTAACTTTAAAGTGAAGTTTGTGAAGAAGGGCCCGGGAGGATTAGCCTCCAGCTTCTGCCTCTTCTCTGAGTTGTATGAGAACCATTTTTCACTAAACTTTGTATATGATTAGTAATTTGTGCCGAGAAACAAAACAAGAGGATAAAATATACAAAATAAACCCCAAGTTTAACGAAGCAACATTTCCCTTGTCATAACTAGCGATGGTATGGACTTAGGACACTTCCTTAGATACGATAAGCCTAGACTAACTTTTAAACGGAGGCTTAAAATACGTTTACAGCCGTATTAGAGATAATATGGCATCCCCCTTAAATTATCCCCAAGCTATTCCACATTCCAAGAATTTCTATTGCAAGCATTTAAAACTTCCTAGTAATTCCCGTAATCGCCAATGACACCTGCAATCATATTCACTAACTATTAATGACATCTGTATAACAAGTCCCCCCCAAGGTCTTCATGAATCACTTAGGACAACCGAAAGTATCCAACGAGCTTTCCTTCAGACCAGTTGGTAATCAGCCTGCCAAACAAACCAACAAACTGGGTCCAAGGCAAGATCAGGTGGACCCAGATATAAAACAGTCGAAGACACAACTTTTTACTCATCGTCTCATCACCGGGAGACATCTCCCGTCACACTGGGTGCAGTCGCACCTCCACAGATCTCCAGTGTCAGCTCTTGATACTGGTAATGGCTCAAAAGGGCCACCACTTACGGGCTATTCGTGCCCGTGCCACCTTTTGGGTGGCTTAATCTTCATCAATCGTCAATCAATTGGACACATTGAACGGGAGACATCTCCCGTCACGCAGGGTGCAGTCGCACCTCTACAGATCTCCAGTATCAGCTCATGATACTGGTTATGGCTCAAAAGGGCCACCACTTACGGGCTATTCATGCCCGTGCCACCTTTTGGGTGGCTTAATCTTCATCAATCAATCATCAACTTCTTACGGGCTCACTATAGCCCGTGCTACATGGACATTTCGTTTTGAGTAGCTATATCTAAAACAACAACAACGACACAACTTCGCCCTTACGGGCTATTCATGCCCGTGCCACCTTTTGGGTGGCTTAATCTTCATCAGCCAATCACAACTTCGTCCACTGCCACTCTTATCGTCAAAAAAATATGTCCAGCAGCCGGACACCCTCATAAATACTGTCAAGCAGTATCCTCCACCGCGATAGCAGCCTGACGTTTAAATGCGACCTCAGCACACAGTATACACTTACTAAACAAAACATCTACCACTTACAGGCTATTCATGCCCGTGATCCTCTTGGGTGGCTAAATCTTCCTCAATCAATTACAACTTCGTCAGGCAAGTTGCACTATACGCTACAAGCCTCGCTACAGAGCAGACAGCCTCGCACTATACGCTACAAGCCTCGCTACAGAGCAGACAGCCTCGCACTATACGCTACAAGCCTCGCTACAGAGCAGACAGCCTCGCACTATACGCTACAAGTCTCGCTACAGAGCAGACAGCCTCGCACTATACGCTACAAGTCTCGCTACAGAACAGACAGCCTCGCACTATACGCTACAAGTCTCGCTACAGAGCAGACAGCCTCGCACTATACGCTACAAGTCTCGCTACAGAGCAGACAGCCTCGCACTATACGCTACAAGTCTCGCTACAGAGCAGACAGCCTCGCACTATACGCTACAAGCCTCGCTACAGAGCAGACAGCCTCGCACTATACGCTACAAGCCTCGCTACAGAGCAGACAGCCTCGCACTATACGCTACAAGCCTCGCTATAGAGCAGACAGCCTCGCACTATACGCTACAAGCCTCGCTACAGAGCAGACAGCCTCGCACTATACGCTACAAGCCTCGCTACAGAGCAGACAGCCTCGCACTATACGCTACAAGCCTCGCTACAGAGCAGACAGCCTCGCACTATACGCTACAAGCCTCGCTACAGAGCAGACAGCCTCGCACTATACGCTACAAGCCTCGCTACAGAGCAGACAGCCTCGCACTATACGCTACAAGCCTCGCTACAGAGCAGACAGCCTCGCACTATACGCTACAAGCCTCGCTACAGAGCAGACAGCCTCGCACTATACGCTACAAGCCTCGCTACAGAGCAGACAGCCTCGCACTATACGCTACAAGCCTCGCTACAGAGCAGACAGCCTCGCACTATACGCTACAAGCCTCGCTACAGAGCAGACAGCCTCGCACTATACGCTACAAGCCTCGCTACAGAGCAGACAGCCTCGCACTATACGCTACAAGCCTCGCTACAGAGCAGACAGCCTCGCACTATACGCTACAAGCCTCGCTACAGAGCAGACAGCCTCGCACTATACGCTACAAGCCTCGCTACAGAGCAGACAGCCTCGCACTATACGCTACAAGCCTCGCTACAGAGCAGACAGCCTCGCACTATACGCTACAAGCCTCGCTACACCAGTCACTGCCAATCCTGGCGTTATTCGAGCTCTCCGCCGCTGGCCTCGCTAAAGCTGGTCGGTGGAGAGCTTCGGCCCTCGCACAAGCTGTCGGCTTCCTGCCACCTTCAGCACCACGTCCTACCTGACGCCGCCAGCACCACGTCCTACCTGACGCCGCCAGCACCACGTCCTACCTGACGCCGCCAGCACCACGTCCTACCTGACGCCGCCAGCACCACGTCACAAACATCCTCGTCTCAACCCATCACGAAACCGTCGTATAGTTTCAAACATCAGACTGCTGTAACCAAATTACATTAAATAAACATCAACACCCAGCATACTCTGAATAGTGTCTCCCAAATTCATATACGTTACATTACTATTCTTGTTGGGTGTGAAGGAACGATGAGCTTTTATACTTTATCATGCATGCCTTGTCATCTGTATATGAACATGTATGCCTTATGTATATAAGCTGTTCATGAAATATAAATTTTCTGTGTATACACACTGATATTTTACTTTAATTCATAGTTACCGGTTGGTCAGTAGGCTATTTTGGTGGCCTTAATATCACTAGGACAGAAATTGATTGGCCTTGAACTCGACACCAATCCCAGCCACATACAATTATACCTTGTCATTTATATATAAACATGTATATCTTAGCATCTAAATGTTCAAGACTAACCAAGAGTCACTCTTGTATAATACAGCAATCTTATGTTGGACTATAAATAGAGAACACCGCGAGAAACTGGACGCGTTTTAAACACGTTAGCGATTTGCTTCTGCATGTCCGTCATTGTGACTAGGTGAACCCCGTTCTCAAATTAGTGTGCTAGTTCAAAATGAGCGGTTTGTAAACATTCTCAGATCAGCGTACGAGGTTAATATGACAAGCTTTGTGATTTAGTTGGCATTTGTACACATCTTGAGGCTCGTCTTGGATTCTGTTCCCTAAATCTTGAGTGCAGCGATATCTTGTTCTTAAAGGTGCTGGCCGCTAGTGGGAGATGAGTGTAGTATTGTCTGAGATAGGGATCTGTTAAGGAGAGAGAGAGGTTCTGGAATAGGAAGAAAAAATGTGGAAAAGAGAGATGTGTGAGGAATATTGGTGTTTTGTGGTAGAGAGGAGTGCAGTGCTTGCATGGTAAGCAGATGGAACAAGGCTGATAACTACTTGGAGTCATATAGGCGTTGTGAGATAGGTAGAAACGAGGCATAGTTAGAGAGTTAGAGAGTTAGTTAGCTAACCTGTGATGTGGAGGGGAGCTGAGTGATGGACAAAGCTGGAGAGACGTGTCAGAAACGGAAAAATAGTATGAAAATTAGAGAAGGGTTGAGAAGGAGAGGAGGGAAATGTATAGGGGGAGAGATAGAGAAGTATGGGGTAGTGAGAAGTTTAGAGGGGCTGAGAGGTGAGCAGTGTTTGTTGTTGTTTTAGATTTAGCTACTCAGAACGAAATGTCCATGTAGCACGGGCTATGGTGAGCCCGTCGAGGTGAGGAGAGGTACAGAAGGGACGAGTAAGAGTTGGGTGGAGAGGTAGAGTGTGTTTACATGCGCTCACAGAGGAGGTTGCCTGACAAAGGGTAAGTAAGCATGTTGCCGGCATTTGCAGGTTTTCACACCATGATATGCAATAAGAATGATGCTCAACATGAATCATTTCATTAGCTGAGTAAGGAGATAAACTACCTCGTTAGACGCAGATTACACTAGTCCAACTTTAATAGCATTAATATTTCATCTTCTTTAAGCACATAATGACACTGGAATCATCAGTTGCTACGGATGATTTACGCGGTTCTGAGTGTTGAATGATCAACCTTCCCGTTATTGCTGCCTTGTCCTTCATTCCTCTGGAATAATTAACTAGTTAGCATTTTAATTTGACGTGCAGCGTGACACAGCTTGGACCAACAAGACCACGGCGCCTCGAGCACTAGATTGTGGACCAACAAGACCACGGCGCCTCGAACGCCATATTGTGGACCAACAAGACCACGGCGCCTCGAACGCCAGATTGTGGACCAACAACAGACCACAGCGCCTCGAGCAGCAGCTTATGGACCAACAACAGACCACAGCGCCTCGAGCAGAAGCTTGTGGACCAACAACAGACCACAGCGCCTCGAGCAGCAGCTTATGGACCAACAACAGACCACAGCGCCTCGAGCAGAAGCTTGTGGACCAACAACAGACCACGGCGCCTCGAGCGCCAGCTTGTGGACCAAGAGCGTGCATAAGCCCCCTCGGCGGGCTGCCGCCAGCAGATAGCGGTGTTTTGTGGCTCTGGGCCAGTGTCAGGAGCCATATATCACAACTCAGGTTCGTGCCCAGGATACTGAGCCCCTTTATACTCTAATCTTCTAGTGTTATAAACTTTAACTGCGTATATCGCGGAGATAACGCCTGCGATATGATTTGTGACACTTCACCGTTTATAAACAATTCCTCATAATCAGTCTTGAAGCTAATCCGAGATCAATCTGGAGGCTTTAAAAATTCATATAATTTTTATGTACCGAGTCTCTCAGACTATATGAATATGATTAACAATGTGATTCGAAGGAAAAACTTTCTTTATGAAGTTCGGTATAAAGCAGCGTGTTAAAGATGAACATTACATAGATTAGTACTGCAATATACTCGCATTGTGTGAAAACTTTTCAGTGAGCAATGTTTAAATATTATAATTAAATGTTCTATGTTCACAGAACCATACGAATCATGAGAACCACAGAACAGCACCTGCCATAACAACCACAGAACAGCACCTGCCATAACAACCACAGAACAACACCTGTCATAACAACCACAGAACAGCACCTGTCATAACAACCACAGAACAGCACCTGCCATAACAACCACAGAACAACACCTGTCATAACAACCACAGAACAACACCTGTCATAACAACCACAGAACAACACCTGTCATAACAACCACAGAACAACACCTGTCATAACAACCACAGAACAACACCTGTCATAACAACCACAGAACAACACCTGTCATAACAACCACAGAACAGCACCTGCCATAACAACCACAGAACAACACCTGCCATAACAACCACAGAACAACACCTGCCATAACAACCACAGAACAGCACCTGCCATAACAACCACAGAACAACACCTGCCATAACAACCACAGAACAGCACCTGTCATAACAACCACAGAACAACACCTGCCATAACAACCACTGTTACGGTATCAACACCGTTGCTGGAGTGTGAAGTGGCGATATCGGCGCCATCTATGGACCTGCACTCCAACTTTCAAGTATTAGAGGAGATGCAGACAACGCCATCTGTTGGCGGTGGTGTGGCGTCGGTGAAAGGCTCCTGTCATACCTCAGTTACGAGGTGAGGTCGATGATGATGACCTCTGGTGGGTGGCGTAACGATATCAACGCTATCTAAGTTGTGAATACAATTACAAATTCAGTTCCCCGATGGAAGAGGGGTTATCCTAAGGTCACCCAGTATACTGTCTGTCTAGCTAATGACGTTTTTGTTCACAGAGGTGACGGGAGGAGGCGATTACGCTGAGGAGGGCAGTTCACTTTGAGGCAGTCCAGAACTCTTGGCTTGGTTCTGTGAGAGGACAAAGTGACCGCCTTCGGTAGTAGCAATGTGTTAGCTGCTGGATTTATGCAGTGTTGTATGGACCAACATACCCGGGATTTGGACAAGAAGAGTTACAGGCGACAGTTGTGTTCGTCTGTCGAGAAGTGCTGCTAGTGTGTTGTTAGAGACTTCTGCCAGAGTGTTAGCTACCCCTGTATGTGATTATTTGAGACCCCTGTCAGTGTGTTGCTGAAGCCCTCTGCCAGCGTGTTTCTGGAGAGCAGATGTTGGGTATTGGGACATCGTGACGATACGGTAAGTGGACTGGCCCATGTTGAGGAAGGTGAACTCGCCGGTGATTACCATTGAGTGTGGACGACGTGTACCTGGACGTGGTGGACTTGGCGGGATTTGATGAACATTGTCGATCTATTGTGTCCTGAGTGAATGTGACGGTGTAAATATGTGTAGTTATACTTGGATATAATATAATCATATATATATTATATATATCTCCCCCTTTTATTCTTTGTAGTAGTAATTGCCAGTTCTTGAGAACTTGCCATCGATGTGGGGTAGGATCAAGAAAAGGTTATAAGACACATTAACAGAACGAACCCGGTTACTGGCCCAAGCTGGCCACAACCACCACTGAACAGCACCTGCCGTAACAACGAACTTAAACTCGCCACATTTTCACAAGAATACTTAGGAAGGATAATTGCATATTCACCAAGATAACACTGGTATGCCCATATTATATTGTACAATAACTTGATTAATTGGCACTAGTGTACACTGTTCATTTTTTTCTTTTATGCACACCATACCCATCCCGTGGTCGGTAGTGAGTGGTCGCTTAATGCACAAATGAAAGCTTATATCTGTTCCTCTGTTTTGAGATTAAACCTGTTCTTTCCTTCCTCTAGTGTCCCAAGGGTCTGCTCAGCAGTCGCCTGCTCTCCTCAACTACAGCATTTATGACCTGCCGGACAAGGTTGTGTTGGCAGGGACTTGCTGCAGGTATCCTGCATTTTTCATTTTCACGAACTCTATGGCAGTGACTATTTCCCCCATCCTTGTTACCTTTTTTCTTATCACCCTCCCCTCTCCTTCCCTAGGTGGCAGTTTGCCAAGGCCGTGCTGCTCTCTCTGACCTCTTCGTTCTGCCTCTCCCTCGCGCCCTCCTCCTTTTTCATGACGCCATCTTTGACGCTGCCCTCAGCTCTATTCCTCGCTCTTCCTCTTGAGGACCACGGAAGTGCGTTCCCTGGTGGACTGTGCTTGGGCTGTCCGCTGTAAGCGTGCAGCTTGGAAGAGACACCGCCAATGTTTATTGGGGTGCATTCAGAAGTGTTTTGCACCCCAATAAACAACATGAAAACTGAAGATCCAGACAGCTGCTTTATGAATACTGTATAAAAATTTGAATAATATAACCAATATTAGTTGAGTACAGCAGACTTTGACAAATAAATTTACACCATTTCCATGCACTTAGTCCCAGGTCCCAACTCCTGGAACTCCATATTTATAAAGAAATGCAAAACAGCACAAGCACTTGTGGGTTGTATGGAGACAAATGTATCACAGCTTTGTGTCATCCTTTACAGATGATAAAATCAGCAACAATACAGTATACATATTCACAAAGAAATCCCATTGGCATGATATATCAATGAGAAAATCATTTTGAGGCAATGGGGTGACTTGAACCATTGCTCTGGTGATTTCCAGACACCTTCCTTAACCCACTCGGCCACAATAGGACAAAAGCTGCCCAACTCAAAACTCTACTGAAATCAATGGGAGGTTCTGGAGGTCCCGAACTGGAGCCCAGCAAGAATTTTTAGTAGACTCGCCTACAATGAATTCAGTAGTTCCAGGTGGGTTGGCTTTTGTCTTATCATGGTCGAGTGGGTTAAGACCAGTGTTTGTAAATCGCCAGAATGCTGGTTCTAGTCACCCAATTGCCTCAAAGTAATTTTTTTACTGACCTATTATGTGGTTGTGATTTCTTGGTGATCTAAAGGAGGAGCGTAAGGGTCTGAACACCATTACCCGCAGGCCAGAGTGTAGGCAGACCGATTGTAAAAATCCTGGTTGGGTTTCAGTTCAGGGCCTCTAGAACCTCTCAGTGAATTCGATAGAGTTCAGGGTTGGTTAGCTTTTGTCTTATCATGGCCGAGTGGGTTAAGGCATCTGGGATGCCAGTTCAAGTCGCCCAATTGCCTCAAAATGATTTTCAAATATACATATTGATACAAATAGCAATATAAAGGCAGTCTTCACCTGAGCAGCAGAAAATAACATGATTTTGAAGAGTGATAAATTCCAAATACTTAGCTATGGTAAAAATTAAGAACTTAAAAAAAAATACAAGGTACAATTAAATCAACTCACAGTAGAAAAATGACATGCAGTATAAAGGATGTTGAAATAATGATGTCAGATGACCTGATGATTAATGCAATTAATGAGCATAATATATCAAATAGATTGTCAGCCAGAAAAGTTATAGGGTAGATTATAAGATCCTTCAAATCCAGGGATTCCACCACAATGCTCTTACTATTCAAAGCACTTATGCATTCCTACCTTGAGTACTACTAGGTACTCACTTCCACTTTCAAAGCAAGAGATACTTCTGAAATAGAGGGAACACAGAGAACATATACAGCCTGCATACACACGATAACACCCAAATTATTGTGATCATCTCAAAGCATTCAAAATGTACTCTCTAGAAAAAAAAAAGGTATAACATTATATATACTGTACATGGAAGAATATAAACATATATTGAAAGGCAGGTTTCCAATATGCACAGCAAAATAACATACTAGAGCGAAGTACATGGTAGGAAATGCAGAATAGACTCGAAGAAGAGTAGAGGTGACAGGTGCAATCAGAAGTCCATGGCTCTTCAATATCTTCCCAATAAAAAATATTGCAGGAACAAAAGTAAATATGTCCAAAAAACAACTGCAGTACAGTATATAACCTGCAGGAAGTGCAAGACTAGCCAGTTTGTAATGGATGTGTGAGGCCTGCAGGCCACTCAAAGTAAAATCCTCAAGAGTACTACTCAGTACTCGCAAGACAAGCCTGGTCCCTGGGTGGGCTTTGGGCGAGTAAAAGACCTCCGAGAACCCACTCCAGGTACACACCCCATCCATCTGGTGTTCTGGGATTTTGAGTGAAGGAGCATCATAGCTTGTACCTTTTCGAAGTTCTATCATTTGAGCTCAATCTGGCTCTTGGGATCTTCACAAAAACCGATACATGTCTTTTGAAGTCATCTTTATCCCCTTTGTTATCTTCAGAGTCACAAGAGGCTCCCTCCAGAAACCACATTGAATGTAATGAAATGTAAATTTCTGGGTAAGCCCCAGCGGCTTTTTGACACCCCTCCCTCCAGGTTATGGGGGTATTTACATCATCATAGAACTGAAAGTGGAGCAGCCGGAGAGTGGAGGCTGACTGTGGGCCGCCTCCCTCGTCCCCCCCAAACGAGTGGGGGGAGGGGGGGAAGCCAAATGACCTGGCACTAGTTCCATAATTTTTTTTTATCATTTACTTAGTTTTGGGGGGTTCTTAAAGGCAGTTTTTGTGGCTACAGTCTCGTTTGAAGCCAGCAGTGATTGGTTTTGCTTCACTGATTTTCTGTGAGCCTTTTCCGGTGGGTGGCATAAATGAATAACTTAAACGCCACTGCTTTCTGTGCCTCTGTGAGAAGACCAGGTTCTGGCTCTGGTCCCCAGTAGACCAATATAACTTCACGATAAATGCAACCCAGTAGAATGGAAAGATATTAGCTTCGGGAAGCCACCAGGGCTCGCCCAGAAATTAGCATTTCATTACATTCAACACTAGTTTTTTATTTAGAAGTCCACAAGTATTTTGCGATTAGAAAATACAAAAATATCTGATATCTAGCTTGAGAAAGGTATAAAGAAATTATTTATTGTAGCACAAAATATATTTGGCATTTGAAATGGTACAAAGAAAAATATGAAATAGCTTTGCTGCATTATGCCTTTTCTTATAGAGTAACATAATACTAAATCAAGGGATGGTTCCAGCTTTTAGCCTTAAAACAAAAATTTGTCTCCTGCCGTGTATTTAAACCTCTTAATAATGTACACTAAATAATATTTTTAAATAAAAGCTTCTTGCTGATAATATAAAGAATACACTTTAAATATATATAAAATAAGCACATAATTAATTTTATCCTTTGATGTATCATTCAAATTAACTGCATTACAAGATATCAAATAATAATGTGAGAAGTGTCAAACTTTTATATTAGCAATACCTGTAAGAATTGTATAAGACATGCTTCCTTTTATCTAATCTGACAAACAGAGCAATAACTACAAATTCAGCAAATTAACTTATGCATTACTAAGCTCAAATAAATTCCATTTGCTTTAACAATTATTCCAGCAAAAATTTTAAACTCGGGATAGGGGGGTGGAATAAAGGAAACTTTACTGTAGTCTAAATTAAGCAAAATTGTTTTACATGATAAATGATAACATACAGTACTGTATAAATAACAAATGGTGGACAAAACTTGCGGAACCAGACACGATTCTAGATGTATAAAATTACACCACATCACTATAATACAGATTGAGTTGAATCAGCAACATTCTAATTTAGATAAGTTTATCCACTAAACAGATATTGTGTATACATAACCAATTTAACAGCCATTTAAAGATTCTCGAGTATTGCAGGCGGGGTATTGTTTCAGGGAAGAGAAAAAGGAAAGAATTAGCAAAGAATTTATAAACTAAAATTGTATTATTCTATTAAAAAATTGTACTTAAATTTTATAAAAGTGAAAGCATGCATAAACTAATGTGAATTAAATTCTGTAGTTCAAAACATGGAACTCCTATATAATAAATGTTTTATTAGACTAAAACATATAATTATTTCCCAGTTTTGCTTCCTCTTCGACGGCTAGTCTTACTATTTGAAGAGCAGGCACGTGTACGAGTTGATACAGTCTCTCCAGAGTCACTGCTGTAAGCAAAATAAAAAGGTCATAAGCAGTTGCTACATGCACAGAATATATATAGTAATTATAAAAAGCACTAAGCCACTATGGTTATGTCAAACTATGCATGTCATAGATTCAAAAAATACAATCATCTAGGATGCCAATATAGCAGTAGTAGAAAAATATAAGCCAATCTGTGTTGAAGAATGAGAAGCAAAGTTTCCGATCATCCTGAAAATCAGGAGTCAACTATGAAATAGATGATTAAGTGGAAAAAAAAAAATTTTACAATAAGGTTCAGGTTTTTGTTTCATTCAATGCCCACAAGTAACCTTGTGTGGCTGACACCTGAGCAAAGGATATTAACAATTCCTTATTACAGGAAAGCCATGGGAATAGATCACATTTGATGGCACATAATATGTTGTTAATAATGGACAGCCATCTACATATTAACAGTAGCATGTAACATCTGAATGACAAGGTAGATATTCTAAACAAGACAGGTTTCTGGACAATGGAACACATACAAATAGTTTCCTTATGGGCACCACACCTGCTATGTATTGGGATGAGAAACGTCGAGACTCCAAGAGCCATTGAAGCACCAATTTGTCAATAATAAAAGTGTGTTGTTTCATGAAAGCTGTTTCTGAGCATGCAGTCAGAGTGATAAATCACACTCACATTACCACCTCTTTGAGTTAACAGTGTGAGAAGAATGCAAGATCATACGACAGCTTTATATATCTAGGGGAAAACCCGATTATATTGGTAAAGAAGCTAACGTGTGGGGACGCTGCAGGTGTTGAGATATACTGTATACAGAAATTTACAAGTGTTGAGGAGAAAGGAGTGGATGTGGATAAGTTCCCAAGAGGCATGTCATAATGGTCATGTGCCAGAACATAAGAAAAAGAGCAAATTAATTACAGCTTAATTGATTTACATGTTAAGACATCATATCATATACAAGTTTTAACAAAAATACTGGATTTGCAAATTTTCATGACTTTGTCCTGCATTTCTATGCAAAAAAACTCAATCACAGAGTTGACACTGAGCATGCAGAATTAGGTCCAGCCATCTTGGAACAAATGTCAGGAGTTATGAAATGCACATCATACAATCTAGCAGTCTAATGAAGTAGATAATGTATGACAAATGATTTTCCTGTACAAACCCATACCTTGAAGTTACCTTGTGATGGTTCTGAGGATCAAAGTCCCAAGTCGCCCCAATCTCTGACCAGGCCTCCTGGTTAGTGGTCTGGTCAACCAGACTGTTCGACACAGCTGCCCTACGAATCATTTGTCATACATTATCTTGGTTATCCTGAAATGATTTTGGGGCTTAGCGTCCCCGCAGCCCAGTCCTCAACCAGGCCTCCTTTTTGTTATATATTTCTAGGAAGCAGCCCATAGCAGCTGTCTAACTCACAGGTACCTATTTACTGCTAGGTAATAGGGGCATCAGGGTCAAAGAAAATCTGCCCATTTGTTTCCGCCTCCACCAGGGATCGAACCCGGAACCTTAGAACTACGAATCCGAAGCGATGTCCACACAGCTGCCATGCATATCTGCTGGTATGCCTGATCATATGCATTATCGGCCTATATTATTATTATTCTTAGAATTATTATTCGAAGTATAGAACAATAAAACCATGTTTTTGCTCTTATTACACTGCATATAGACATTATATATATATATATATATATATATATATATATATATATATATATATATATATATATATATATATATATATATATATATATATATATAATATATATATATAATCTACATTTCATGCACCATTATAAACCACCAAGTATTTTTGGAGTGTGTAATAATCTCATAATCAGTGTGACCTACTTGTGCAATGTTTGCATGAAGTTGTAACAGCACACATTGACTACTAGTACTTTATTCATATTTAAAATGTTTTTATAAATTTTTTTAAAGTGTAATGATGCATTGCATTGTCACTATTATTTGTATCATAACGTGTAGAATATCAGAACACAGTGATATATTCATATCATTAATAGGTGCACAATAATATATTCTTTGAACTAAAAACATCAAATTTTTGCTATTATTACACTATACACACACACGCCATATATATATATTTTTTTTTTATATATACAAGTTCTTAAATTCTTGCACAGCTACAAGTACGCGTAGCATTTCGGGCAAGTCCTTAATCCTACATTCCCTGGAATACGACCCCCACAAAGAATCGTTTTTACAACCAAGTACCCATTTTACTGTTGAGTTAAACAGAGGCTACAGTTAAGGATTTGCGCCCAGTAAATCCTCCCAACCATGATATGAACCCAGGACAAAGCGCTCGTGGAATGCCAGGCGAGCGTCTTACCTAGTTGATACCTGGTTGCCACTATGCCACGGAGACTGAAGTGCAGTCTCTTGGTACAAATGTATGGTGCATACATTTGTATGCACCATAACAAACTACTTAAGCAATTCTAGTGAGTGTGGTAATGAAATCCAAGCACAGCATAGAGCCATACGCTATCAACAAACACTGCCAGCAGTCATCGTCACCTGACAACAAAATGCCTCCAATATACTATGCTACACACATTGCTAAGTTTAGCCATAGCACTGCTATTATCATCAGATTCCTGTCACTAAATCCTGAATATGAATAACTTTCCACAAGTTTACTACCTAAAGGAGCACGAGATCATTTTATGATGCACAGGTGCACGAAACAATGGTCTCATGCTGTGAACATCATAACTAGCATTTTGTTCATTGTACCTTGTACATGTCTAACAGACAGGATCAACTATGACACTATCATTGCAAAATAATCCCTGATACTTATTTTATTCATCATTATTGAGGGGTGCTGTGGACCTCAAGCTGCATTTTAGCCCGTGCTATTTTAAAACTGTTTTTTCCAAGTAGCGAATCTTTAACAACAACACATCAAGCTGCATAGTGGTGTTATAACCTTCTGCTGCATGTGCCACCCTTGGTCACACTCAGTACTGAGGCTTTCACAGCCAGGAGGAATGCAGACAATTTTTTGTTTTTTTTCCCCAACTGGCAAGAAACAGCAAATTGCAATTTAATAGCTGCAGACTACTGGTGCATGATAACCTCACTGTATAGTATGCAATTACCCAAAAAAAATCATGGGTCTAGGAACTAAAATCAATATATGATAACCACATTACCCTGAGGATCAAAGTCTGGCAGCCACACTAATGGTTAAAGGATGACTCAACAAGTGTGCAATTTCTTTGTAATACTTACTTTCTAGATCTGCTTGCCCGATTATTTGTATCTGTGCTGGCAGAAGAGCGGCTATTTTGGCGGGCAGGTGAAGTTTTGTCTGGATCACTGCTGCCAATGAAAAAAAGAAGAGGAGAGAGCGCATTATTAGATGCACATCTGTTAAGAAATGAGACATGCCTCATAATCTAGTGATCTAATGAGGAAGCAAATGATATAAGAGTGCTTTTCCAATACAAACCCACTAGAGTAACTAATTCATGAATGTAACAGGCCTTGTTACTTTCCGAATTTAAAAGGCCTTGCATTTAAAGAACGAGTAAATAAGTACGGTCTTGTAAACTTGGTTTATATTTACTTTCTGGATCTGCTTGCCAGTCGATTTGTGTTTGACAAACGGCCACCTCGGTGGGCAGGTGAAGTCTTGCCTGGATCAGAGCTGCATTAAAAAAAAAAAGAGAGAGAGGTCATAATCGGATGTAGAAACCAATTTTTTCCAGAGAACTATAAAAAAAAAATCACATCTTATAATGTTTGACCAGAGTCTCAGGTCTTCAAAACTGCCATCTGGAGCCAGTATGGTAGTGTAACACACTGTACCATACTGGTAACGCAGTGTGTGAAACTTTTAAAGATACAGACATTACAAACAGTTACAGTTTAAGCAGTTATCAGCATTCTTTTAATATCCTAATATAGAAGAGAAATGAGAAAATTGGATACACAAAGTTAAATATAAATGGATATAGATAAAATATATTAAGTCACTGTACTTCATGCAGGCCCTTTTGTGATTTGCCCCCTTTGCTACATGCGGGGCACACAGCTTTGTATCTTTTTCCAAACACTGAAACACGATTCTTGGACTTTTCTGGAAGTTTTTAGGCCCCTTCAATAGGGGTGGTCATCAACCTATCCCCCTTTCATATCTGGGATTCTAATTCAGCCATCAACTCTTACTTCCTGGAAAAACAAGTACAGCCCCTGAAACCAAATTGTTCAGCAGGTAAACCACATAGGTTTACCACACAACCACTCGAGATGCTCACAAGGATGCCAAGCAGGAATCCCAGATAAGACCAAGTCAGGTCCAAACCTGCAGCTGAACCAACTTGGACTTTCACCAATCGATCAGGAACCCCAACCCTCTGCAACTAAAAAAAAATATCCAAATAGCTGGCCTGCAGATAAGCAGACCAGCTGGGAGCCCAAACCTAATCCATTCATCACGGTAGACCAAGATGCAAATCTCCAATGGCTGGAGATAAGGGACCATGACCCACAGCGACCTAGTAAAGGTCCTTCCAGGGTGCAAGGCTCGATCAGAAATGAAGAACCCTTAAGCAGTAATGGAAACACCCAACACGAACCTTAACCAGTCCCTGAACCGTAGATGAATAGGAACGTGCCAGTAAGCACCCCGAGGGTCCAGGGACACTACCCAAGTGTCTGTCTGGATTTGCCGGCAGACGTGACGAAGGCAGTCATGCAGACGATCAGACAGGAAATGAAGCTGGCCAGACATGAAAGAGGTCAAGAAGAAACTGACTGTTCAGTCAGTCCTGCTTAGGGATGAAGAACAGACAGAACACACCCACTGCAGGGAGTCATTTCGATCACCCCAGCAATCAACAAATCTGAAATGACCCTGTGAAGTACAGTAGAATATCACAAATGCCAAAAACAGCCTAAGGGCAAATGTGGCAATGAAGAGTGTATGCAGTGCACTGTAGAGCAAGCACATAAGCCCCTGTTTGACCCTTAAACAAATAACCTGATTGCCTCATTCACAAAGCCTCACAAAAAAATTTAAGACCCGTAAACTGCTGAGGGCGAGGCTCCCTCGACAGGACAGCCTCTCAGAAACAGCTACCCAAGCCCAGCATGGAAAGGAACCCTGGCTGGGCAGAGGCAATACCAGTGAGCACTTTGAAATAATAACTCTAGGCAGAAGCAGCTTGAGGTAAACAGTTAATCCCCACAAGAAGTAAATACTAAAACACAGAATGAGTACACAAGCAAATTGCATGCACATGACAAAGTCCATAATGGCCATCGCTTATTTGAATAACCAGAACTTAAAGGATCACTAGCGTTGAATGATGAGTCTAACTGTGATGTATGGATATGATGTTCCAGGCAAAATGACTGATGGTTTATAGTTGGGAAGATTGACAAGCTAGGCACATGGCTACCTGACAACACATAGGTGCAATTAACGAGTGAAATGCTTCACAACCGGATGGTTCTAATGTCTTGATTTCTATGTTCTGTATTGATTGTTTTACCCTGTTCAGTTTTGCAGGAGAAGGTTGGGGTAATCTAGTACCCTCTGTTCCTTGTACTCTTATAGGGGGGGCCAGGTTTTGCCTGTGGTTCCCAGAAGCTTTACAATGACCCCACAAGGGCCTGATATGGATTGAATTGGTGGAACTATTCAGAAAGTTAACACCAAGAAGCCATCTTTGGAACCCGCCCAGAAATATTACAAACTTTATAATAACTTGCATGAACCAATATAAAAAATAAAGTTATTAGCTTAAAATAAACTTTAAAGTCTACAATACTAATTACAGTATATATTTAAATGGTAATTACCTTTTAGAACTGCTTGCTCGATCACTAGCTTTTCTGCTACTTAGAGTGCGACCAAGTCGACGATTAGTTGGTGTCTTCTCAGAATCAGTGCTGATAATAAAATAAAGGCTTTATTAGGCACTCGCTCTCTACTTCTCTTTCCCCTATCTCCCTCTCCCTCTTTCTCAGTTATGACAGTCATATTAGCCTTTTCAAAACTGAATCTCACACACACTAGCAGTTGAGTTATGAAAAGAGGAGGAACCTTTAAAATGTGGTTACGATAAAAAGTACTTCTCTGCATGAGAAAAAATAAAATGCAATTCTGCCGACATGCTAAGTGAAGGAGTGAGCTGTAATGATCGTATTTGAAGGGTTGTGTGTTTGCTGTTTTAATTTAGTTTAAACAACATGTGGAATAACTTATTCTCAGATTTTACAAAAAAAAAAATAAGTACTGTATATACTATAGGCCTATACTGTAGTATTTAAACCTATAATGCACATAAATATTTTCCTGGAACAGCTCAAAGAAAGTGTATTATAACCCACTCCTTTGCTGCTATAATATCTGGAAATGTCTATTCAGAAATAGATGAAACACTGGTGAGAAACACCAAATTGTAATTTGACGATAAACACATTACTTGTGGTACAAGATGACCTCATCTATAGTAAGCAATTTAAAAAAGATAGCAGATTTTTTCATGGGTCTAGATTAACTAAATTAGTCATTTATATTTATTACAACCATATTTATGTCATTTGTATGAAAACTGGGCTATAACTAAAATCAACATATAAAAACTGTATTAACTTGGGGGGGATCAATGTATGATGATTACCACACTTTAAAGGTCAACACTTTGGAGGTCCAGCCTCTCGGCACATTCCTGACTGTAAACGTTCTGGGCTCCCCAGGTTCTTCAGTGATGCAAAAAAAAATTTAATCAATTTACATTTTCTAAGTTATTTGTTGGGTTATAAACATAAATTTGATGTCAAAATGTTTGTGAATGAATTCTCCAGAGAACAGATGCACAAGCAAAAATGTAACAGCATTTGAAATAATTAAACCCTTGTCTGTCAATTCCTGACTGTAAACAGTGAGCTCAGCGGGTCCTGCTCAGTGATGCTTAAAATGTTTACAATCATTTCACATTTTTAAAGTTATTATTGTGTTATAATTATTCATTTGATGTCAAAATGTTAGCAAATAAATTCTCTAGAGAAAAGATGCATAAACAAACGTATTAATAATAGCTTATGCACAACAACGATGAAAATATGAATGTTTATAAACAGCAATAGGATGACGCATTTCAGCATCTTCAGAACGTTTACTGTTGGAGTACAGATAGCGCGAGTCATTGAAACATGAAAGTATTAATATCACTCTTTAGTAATCAAGAGGCCTAGGCCTTCTTTACTACTCTTGCTCTACAGTTCTTACTACATTCCACTCTTCACTCTCACTACTTCTAAATATTGTCTCGTATGAACTAAGCACATCAAACATTTCTCTCGTAAAACTTTGACACCTCCATTCACCTTTGTTTATTCCCATCAAATTCCACAGTCATACATGCCTGCATACATCTTCGATGACCCAGACAGGCACAAACTAGGTCAGAGGCCAATACTGGCTGCATGGGGAAAGATTTTAAGATGATCCCCAGCCCAATCTCTTCACCTCTTTCACAAGGAATACACAATTGTTTGCACCGCAGTGGTGGGCAATGGGTTTACCACAAACAATGTTTGTGGTAAATGAATGTTTCCTGTAAACTTTGGTTCTGATAAAGCACATAACTAACTACAGCAGCTCAAATTCTAACTGATTTTAATTATTATTCACCAACTATAAGTTATGAAGAACAAATTTGTGGCAAAATTACCTACCCATACAGTAGCAAGAAATAGGAACCCATGAATACCAACTGAAATACTAAGTCAAAAGAATTATGTATAGATATTAGCACTACTTTTGTCCACGAATGGAGTAAAATATTGTAGGCTAGTGAAAATTGAATTACTGTATACCCCTCAACTTCAAACCTGCCTTAACGACAAAACTCTTCTACAAGAGATTCTAAAAATATTGTTTCTTCCTAATTTATTTTCGACAACTCAAAAATAAAAATTTCCCATATTTGGTAGTAGTGAGTAAATCAAGTTGGAAATGCTGAGCTTTGTCCAGAACTGCAGTTAAAGAATGAGGCGCTCTTAGTATACCAAGAACACTGGCAAATTTTATCTAGCCACAGGACAGTAACAAATTAATAATTAATGTTATCAGTACAGTATGTAAATTAAAACTGTTCAAAGCTTAAAACAAAATTGAGGGACAATGCTAGCAAATTAGGAATTAAAGAGTGACAAAATTGAGATGATGTATATACCTAGCAAAAATCATTATAGTCATGACAAAGTGAAAGTGAAGCATAAGCTAATGCAAACTGGATTCAATCATTTTGTATCTTAAAAGCAGGATCTCACCTCACTGAACTAGATTCAATTCTTGTAGACCTGCGAACAGGTGTTGTATCATCACTTGGAGTTGAAGCTTGAGACCTTGTTCTGGTTGAGTAGGTATTCTGTGAAGCCTTGGACAGCTGTGCAGTCTCTCTAGCATTTGCTTGTGATTTTGATCTTGAAATTGCCTTCTGACGTGGGGGTCTTTCACACATCATGGAGGAGTCATCTGGTGTAACAGTCTTTTCGGCATTTATATGCTCTTTCGGTGCCAACTTTAAGTCAGAAACTGAAATATTTTCAACAGGGGTAGTGAATGATGCACTACTTATTTCTTGAGATGGCGGCGTCAAGTAGCTTGACTGTGAGATGGAGTCACTTGAAGTATCCAAAGTATTATCGCTGGATTTTTCTGGTGATGGCACTGACATTTGGAAACGTCCCTTTGAATGACCCCTTGTTATGCTGTTAAAATTAAATATAAATGAGAGCAAGTATTTGTGTAATAAAATATCTATATGAATATGTTCAAAAATTCAAGTACACTAGTAGAAAATTTCTTGAAAATTTTGAAAACAGGAAGGAAATGCAGCTATGTTTGACTAGAATTACTGTACTAGGTTAGAAGAGACTTGAGACACTTAAGCAAGTCCCAGCATGCTTTCAAGAAAATTTGGCAAGAAAATTTGGTTGGGGGGAGTTCTTTTGGTGTTTTTCAAACTGGGGGAGTTCTTTTGGTGATTTTCAGACTGGGGGAGTTTTTTTGGTGATTTTCGGGCTGAGGTTCTTCTTATTAAACCATGCAGTGGTTTATTTTGATTCGCCTACCTTTCTGGGTAGTATTATGTTAGAATTTAAATGTAAAGTTTTCATAGGCCACCACTTCCCTGCACCTCTTTGAGAGGAGCAGGTTCTGGCTCTAGGTCCCCGGAACCCCCGGTCCCCCATAAGAATTCCTGTGACTGCTGGCACCTGATAGTGTGGCACTGATCAGTTTATGATAATTTCAGGGAGCCGACAGGGCTCCCCCCAGGAAAAACAGTGAATGAGGTGTAACCAGCTCTTGGGAGGATTTCAGATAAATATAGAGAAAGAAGTATGGTATACAAGTATATATGAAATAACAGGAATGTTTGAAGGAGATTGAACTTTCCACAATGAGTGTTTAGAGGTAACAGATGTTGAATGAAGAGACAATATTACCGAGATGTTCGAGAAACTTTAGGAGGGAGGACTGTCTCTTCTTCACTTGTGTCTCCGGTAGATGTTTCTAGCTTACTCCGCCGCCTCCTGCTGGAAGATGAGGTACTATTCTCACTATCATATTCCATTGCAGACCTGTAAGAATGAAATATCACTTCTTAATTAAAAATATTTGTTGAAGGGGTATGGAACATTAAAAGGAACTGGCAGTACTTGTGATACCAGTCGATACAAAATATTTGTGCTTATATCATTAACAAACGCACCTTTGTGTAACTACTCTATTGGTTTGTTACAGAGTTACTGAGTTATATACAATGAAATAATACACAGTTGGTGTAGAGTAGAGAGAAACAGTGACATAGTACTGGGTCAGAAAGATTGGGTCAGATTGCAACCTCCAGAGAGTTTTAAGCCATAAAAATGTTAGACATCAATATCCACTGAAATATATGGTAGGGTAAGAAAGGTGCAGTTGGGTGACCCAGTTTCAAGAAATAATAAAGAAAAGCATGGGACTGTGTAGTACAATTAATCCAAGAATGGGAGATCAAGTATCAAACAGTTTAATAACACAATAAGAAAGTCGACTTGAGAATGGTCCAGGACAGACCGAAACGTCGTCGTCCCTTCACATTCTAGTGTGTGGTCTGGTCATCACAATAAGAAAATATATTTCTTGATGAAAGTCTAATAAAAGAGGTACTGTATTCTCATCCGTTCTTTACAGTTATGCATCTGTCCCTTAACAACCAATTTACTAAAATGAGATTAAATGTAGGATTAAATGTACTGTAAGTAGCTCAAGCATTCAATACAGAAGGACTGCCTTTATTATTTTTACTCAAGGGGGAAAATTCTCAATTATATGCAAACTATTTCCACTAAATGATCAGCATCTCTACTCCAATAGCTCCAGCAACAGTACATCTCTTGAAGCTAAAGCTATAAGTGGAAACAAATTAAACTGAGTTGTACATCTCAAAGTGGCATCAGTGTACTGATACACACATTTTATGCATGAATCAACTTCATGAATAAAAATTCATTTTATTCATGAATCATTTTATTCATGATCATAGTTATTAGATTTTAAACATCAGTAATGCAAACTCTTCTTCAGTATATTGTTCAGATAAACATGCCAATTTTAATTGATTAATTTGTGAAATTGGTACAAATCCCTAATAATGCATGACAAGTCAAACCAAGCAAGGGAGAGATATTATGCCTAATTTCATTTTCAATTAAATTATTTCAGAGAATGTGAAAGAGTTGATTCACAGCAACCTTGCTGTACTCGTACTACATAAGAAAAATATTAAGCCTGTGTGAGTTCGACTTCGGTTTATTAAGGCCAACATACATGGATCGGTAGGTTATAACCATCTCTTACTTGGACGGTTTTGATGTGTTGGGTATATTGGCCTCTTGGTGTTGTGTACTGATGAACAGTTGAGGAGAGCTGTTAGCTGAACTGAATAAATCTGAACTTCCAACATTATCATCTTGGCCAACTTTTGGTGTCCTGAAAGAGTGTAATATGAGCTCAGATACAATTTAAATGTGCAAGAATAATTAACTCAAGATATTCCCTTCTTACCATCAACTGATGATGATTCCATTACCTGCATTCACAGGTTAATGACCAGTTGTGTCCTACCAATATAGTCAGTGGTTAACAAATTATTTCAATGCTGCTTTTTTTAATTGCACACTAGGTTAGATGTTTTTAAAATGAAAGAGGATTACGGGGAAAAAATATAATTCAGTGAGACATTCATAAAATAGAAGGGGGTTCTAGTGGTGAAAAGGTTGGCAAGAAGTGTTCTATTGCCTCTTTATTTATTCAGATCTCTAAAGGCTTTTCTTCTATTAGCCAGCTTTGCATATGAAGGTGATGTTTCCACACATTTATACATATAGAAGCATAAGAAGTAGAGGGCACTGCAGCACGACTTTTGACCTACACTAGTTACATACCCTTTAAATCCACCCACTCACCCATATACCTATCCAATCTATTACTGAAATTTTTTAAACCGAGTGTCAATAATGCCAGCCAGAAACCCATTCCATTCATCCACAAATCTATTTCCAAATTAATATTTTCCCCTCTAAAAACAAAATTTCTCCATCTTGTACCAATTGTTGAGGGTTCTGATCTTTTTTCAATAACTTCAATAACTTGTTTTCTACAATGCCACGAGTTTCGATGGTCCATAGGGGAGCCGGTCGGCCGAGCGGACAGCACGCTGGACTTGTGATCATGTGGTCCCGGGATCGATCCCGGGCGCCGGCGAGAAACAATGGGCTGAGTTTCTTTCACCCTATGCCCCTGTTACCTAGCAGTAAATAGGTACCTGGGTGTTAGTCAGCTGTCACGGGCTGCTTCCTGGGGGTGGAGGCCTGGTCGAGGACCGGGCTGCGGGGACACTAAAGCCCCCGAAATCATCTCAAGATAACCTCAAGATATAACACAATCAAAGGCCTTGCTGAGGTCCAGATATACATTATATTTACTATTGTCAACTACTGTACCTCAAATATTCAGGAATCCTTAAATAAAAAAATAAAAAATTTAAGTAAATTGGCAACACAAAAATATCTAGAATTTGTGACAAGTGCTTTCAATTTATATGCTTTAAGAAAGTATTACATATTAAAACTGGAATCATCACAATTTGTTCTTACAATTCAAACTCTGTGTCGGAGGGAGGAATGACCACAGTAACCGGTGCTATGTTTGGAGTTGTATCAAAAGGAGCTACTCCAGCCTCTGGGTCATTCTGAATAAAATAAAACAATCACTGTTAAATAACAATAATGAAGACATTATATAACTATGAATATGAACAAAGGAAAAATTTCAACAGTGATACTGGAAATGAAAGGTAAAACTGTGCAACCTTATTCATCTGACCCTCATTTATGTGGAGACCTTCTTTATCACAAAACAAACTGTAAGGTATAAATCATGTACTGTATCCAGTTGAGACCAGGACTAGAATCTGGCCCCATCAAGAAGCAGAGCGGAGTGAGGATACAAGATCACCACATTACTAAAGGAAAATCCATCAGCAAGATAGATTGCTCAAAAACAAGCAATTGCTTGGACAACATTTACAACCCTGATTCAAACTACTATATGTATACACTCGTTTACAATGTCTAACCACTAATTAGCTCCACTGTGGCATTTTGCTTTTCCCTGACTGCAATTGCATGCAACATCACCAATTGTCAATAGCTGACAGCTTTGTTAAATGCTAATCAAAGTCTAACAATTACAAGAGCAAGCTTTCACGTCCAGAGTGTAACAGGTCGAATATGGATCCATCTGTGGGGCGGTCCTTATCAACAGGCTCCACCGGGTCTTGATTCACATTGATCATGAGAGTAAATTTCTATGCAACAAGAGCACTCTAAATAAGTGCTTCTATGCAAGTACTCTTAAGGCCTTATCAATGGATCCTCATAAAAATTCCTAATTTATGACTAAACGCTTAATGGTGTTAAAATTTCAAGCAAGTGTAGTGCTGAAGGCACTGCTACTTTTAAAAAATATGAGTAGCCATATTTAAAGAGGGTTTTACGCAACACAATAGTAAAACTTGACAACATTTATCGACAAACCTTACATGCTAATACACAGGGTGCTTACGCTACCCTAGATTGGTATTCTCAAAGCTAATATATATCACATTAGAGGAACATTAGGATGCCTCAACTGACCCATCATGTAGTTCATTTGTGGACAAAACTGTCTTAATACAGTACTGTACTCTCTTAAACAGCTGATCACTAACATGACTTTCCTGACAGTTATTTGCAAGGGAAGTATTCCATTTGCTGGATGTGAGATTTAATCCCATCCAGCATATTTCCCATGCCCCGCCTTGAAACCTCATTTTCAAAGGAAGAAGTCCCATATTTTAGTGGATGAAAACCACTAAGTGAAAACGAAAACAAACAATAGAATTTGGTTAAAAATATGTTCAATGAATTTCCAAAGGCCCTAAATCTTTATTTTAATATTACATCCATCTACAAAAATCATTACAAAAGTGAGTGGAGTCATTAAGAACGTTACCATGCATGCCCTAATATTTCCCATGATGTATGGGCTAATTTCACTGAGCAAAATTTTAATATCAACCTATCATATGATGGGGGAAACTTTTCCACCAGTCTGTAAACTCTAGCCCAACATCCAAAGCAAACCCGCACATCCCCTGCTGCACAGAACAAGATATTGTCAATTCGGGGTAGGTAGATCAAGCTCGGAAAGTGTTGCAACTAGAGACTTGCCATATCAAGGTTCCACTCTATAGACATTTTAAAATACTGTATTCCTACAAACACAAATTACAATTAAAATCTACAAACAAATTAATACAAACACAAGAGCTTGCTCTGAGTCTAATTATATCTATTATTTACTAAAGCATTTTGGAGAATCTTGAGATGTAATGAGATAATATAATTTTGTAGTGAACATACACTACTGTATATGCACTGACTGGCAATGAATCTAATTTTGCAAAACTTGGAAATAGTAACAAAGCCACAATACCATTACAAAATATGTGGCTACAAAATTGATCCAGTAAATTTCCAGCTTGAGAGCAATTTTAATTAAAATATCTTCACTGGTATAACTATTGGAAGTGCTGCACACAAAAACCCCGTGTAATAAAAACATGAACAAATAGCAACAAATACTAAGCTGGCATTAAAACGTACATTTTCCTGAACAGGAACGGCTGGTGGAGAGTTCAGATTCACCGATTCCTGACCCAATGACGTGTTTGAGGAGCTGAGAGCCAGGCGTTTCATAGGGCTGCCCTCAACATCAGACTCCTTAAAGATACAACTTGTAGTTAATTCAGTTAATGTAGTAATAATAAATGCTTCAACAAACACCTGTAAAGGAAGCAACTCCATCCAAACCATTCATTAACAGGGGTACTCCAGTTCAATTAATTGTTTTTCACGTGTTTAATAAACCAACGTTAGATTTAATGAAATGCTTCTTTCAATGGGAGACCATTGTGGCTCCCTGTAACCAGCCATTATGACCTCTCCAGAAACAAATGAACATATATATAATTTATGCAAGACAAATAAAAATGTTGAATGATTAATAAACTATCTATCACCATTACTAGATCATTGGTGTCAAATAAATACAATCAAGATGTAATAGTAAATTCATTAAAAACACTTAAGTAAATACTGTATAGTATTCAATGTGATTAAAAAATAATAATTAAATTGTCAGAGGATACCAGCCTTTTTCATAAAATGAAATACACCACTCAGTGAGGAGGAAACATTACACCCCAGCATGAATGATGGCAGATAGTATCCTCAAATGGCCATGACATCATAGACATTTGCATCGAAGTTGTCCCACTGCCACACCATCAGCAACACCATAGCTGGGCCTGGGGGCCTCGTAGCCTGGTGGATAGCGCGCAGGACTCGTAATTCTGTGGCGCGGGTTCGATTCCCGCACAAGGCAGAAACAAATGGGCAAAGTTTCTTTCACCCTAAGTGCCCCTGTTACCTAGCAGTAAATAGGTACCTGGGAGTTAGTCAGCTGTCACGGGCTGCTTCCTGGGGTGTGGGTGTGTGGTGTGGGGGGGGGGGGAAATAGTAAACAGTTGATTGACAGTTGAGAGGCGGGCTGAAAGAGCAAAGCTCAACCCCCGCAAAAACACAACTAGTAAACACCACAGTTGTCAGAGATGCAAGGAGGATCTCCAGTTAGTAGGTACCCTTATGCTATGTAAGCACGGCTTGTATGCAAAGAAGATATGCACAATCTCCCAACAACAAGGCATCCAGGGTTATGACCAATGCCAAGCTATCTATGCTACTGTCCTTAGCTCCTCAAGGACAACAGTGATAGTTCAACAGAGATATCCCAACAATGCTGCCAACACCAAGGTTGGGAGACAACAGGTGGCCAGTGACATCATTTGATGTTATAGTAGTTATTGAATAAGAAAAAAAAAAAGATATCCAGGTGAACTAAATGCTAAATAAGTGTTTCTAAAAAGCTAAACTAAACAAGTAAGTGTTTTTAATGAGTTTACTATTATATCTTGATTGTATTTATTTGACACCAATGATCTAGTAATGGTGATAGATAGTTTATTAATCAATTAACATTTTTATTTGTCTTGCATAAATTGTGTGTGTTCATTTGTGAACTAAATGCTACAAAAGTAATGTTGTACCTCATAATTGGCAAAAATGAGGCAACTCCTATTTACATCTATATAAATAGCAGCTGCCTCGTATGGGTCGGCAGTCCTTCTGTAGTTTCTTTATGATTATGTTCCAATGATAATGGGTTGACCTGATCTTATTCATTACAACAATATACTGTAGTTGTGAAAACCAGGTAAACATAATCAGTAAAAATATCATGTAATTATAATGGAATTTTATACCATTTCATACGTACATACATTATTTCATTCATTCGTACATACAGTACACATCAGTGTATAAGAGATCATCTATACATCCAAAGTTATTGAATGGCTCAGAACAGTATGTGTTGTTGACAGCAAATGCTGGTGATGAGAGAAAGGGGGGGGGTGAGCCACCCCACACCCCTGGTACTTGTTCAATGCACTAACTCTGCTACAATGAGGATATTAGGTTTACTGTATTTCCACTTTTACGCACATTTTCCATTCAAATTAATCATTCTATCAGGAAATTTGTTTAATTTCTTAATTCATTTGCAGTCAGGTATGGATCTAAATTAAATGCCGCACATTACAAGTTAAGCTCCTACTTAATCCTTTCCTCAAAGTATTGCATCAGTTCTCGAAACACTACACCCATGCACTGGTTGAGAGTTACACTTGAGTCATGAAATGATGACTCCTGCAACTTGCATCATTTTACAAACTCTAATACTTTCTTGAGAACAGAATTTGACAAAAAGAATACCATCTGTGTGTTACTATGGGTTTCTGACAGCTGGGACCTGAAAGCTGAGTGGACAGCGCTTGGGATTCGTAGTCCTAATGTTCAGGGTTCGATTCCCGGTGGAGGCAGAAACAAATAGGCAGTTTCTTTCACCCTGATGCTCCTGTTACCTAGCAGTAAACAGGCACATGGTGTTAGATAGCTGCTATGGACTGCTTTCTGGGGTTGTGTAACAAAAAGGAGGCCTGGTCGAGGATCAGGCCACGGGGACGCTAAGCCCCAAATCATCTCAAGATAGCCTCTATACACAAGTCGGTTATATTATCAATGCCAGGAAACGCATCTAAATCCAAAATTAAATTCTCATTCCCTGTAAATTATCAGGTACTTTTCATATGCCCAGGTTGCATACACCCTTCAAATCATTTATCATGGTATTTGCCTCATACCTTGTACCTCCTTGGTGGTGATTCTTCAACTGCTGTATTTTAGATAAAAATTTTGTATCTGGCCTTATACATTTCATTACTGTATTACAATTCTTTAAATTATATTATATTTACATTATACACACAATACCTTTCACTCACCTCACTTGAAAAGACTTCAGGATCAGATATTGTTTGATTGTTGTACAACATCCTCTTCTTTCTAACCACTGTAGTCTCAAATGTCTTATTTGGCGTGTTTGCACCTAAAATCAAGAATTAAATTATTTATTAACACTTAAGGTACTTGATAATAGAGCTACTAACTACATAAACACATGAATAGTCACTAAAAGCCATATTTTGTCTGTGCATGCTTCTAACAGTTCTCAAAATAAAGTAAGATTTAAAAAAAAAAGTTCAGTGTGCTATGTATCACAAGCAGAAGCAGAAAAATGTAGGCGCCTCAGAACACTATACCAATGTTGATCCAGCAATAATTAGCATGGGACTGGTAAGATATGGAAAGTGCCCATAGCTAAATGAACGACAAAATAATATATGGAATTACATGCCTCACAACCCAGCAAAAATTGCCAGAATACATTTTGGATTCATACTTAAAGTTCTTTTGCGGATTAGTGAATCATCCTATTTATTAAAGGTATACTGATGTATCGGAATCAGTGTAATTGGCCTGTTCTGTGGGGAGCCCCAGAGGCTCCCTGAAGCTATCGGAACTGATATGTGCTATATTAGTTTAGGGTCATTAGTCACAGAAGTTCTTATGCATACCGGGGACCACAAGCCAGAACCTGACCCCTTCAGAGAGACACAGGGAGCAATGGCTTATGAGCAGTTTATATTTAAACTATGTCATAATTGTCATTGACCGGGGAAGGACCCACAAAGGTAGGCGAATGAAAACATTAGCCCTAACAAGCTAAGTACGTGAAGTGTTGCTCGTTAGGTGTCTTTCTAGGGGAGTTATTTTGATCTTTAGGGATGTAGATTGCACAGGTTAACCCCACACAGTGGTCTGTTTTGATTCACCTACCTTTCTGGGTCCTTCCCTGGTCAGTGACAATTATGACATACTATAAATATCATAGCTCATAGGCCCATCATAGCTTTATAGGCTCATCATAAAGTGCTCATAGGCCATTGCTCCCTGCACCTCTCTGAGGGGACCAGGTTCTGACTCGTGGTCCCCGGTAGGCATAAGGACTTTGTGACTGATGACCCCAAACTAATATAGTGCATATCAGTTACTTTGATGCCTTTTTTTAATGCAGGATCGTAAAGGGCAGAGAACTTCCAGCTCATATTAATAGGTTTTCCACAAAACACAATCAACCAATCAGCTTCCAACCAGGTCCCAAATTAGTGCTGGGTGAACAGTTAAGTATCGATGACCAGCCATCTCTCTTTTTCCAAGGAGATAAGTTACTAAGAGAGATTAACCAAATTAAACCTTACATCACTGAATGAAAAAAGTGTTAGGGCAGACATGATTACACACAAAAAAAAATCCGGGGAATTGACAGGGCAGATAGGGACATTAAAGTATTAAAATGATCACAGCATAACTAATCCTGCATAACCCATTAAATAAGACAGTTAAATGGACTTTTTTAAGTCATTGCAAATAATAATTAAAATAGAATGATTTATAATTATTTTACATGGCTACTGATGATTCCTAATTAGGGGCATATTGTAGTACAAGAGGATACATTCATCCCACTCACCTGGGGAACAGCACGAATCTTCAAGACCCAGAACTGTTGCATCTATTTTGACTTCATTCTTAGCTTCTGATTCCAGCTCGGGGGCATTTTTTAGGAGACTTTGAATAGAGGCATTGAAACGTTCAATGGCATTCAAGCTTACTCTGTCTTTCACAAGCTGAAATCAGAGGCAGTTTTTAAATAACAATTCTAACTAAAATTAGAAAAATAAATTGTAAATAAAAACATGGCTAGGAACTAATTTATAATGTGTATACATTCCTCAATTTTTTATGCCACTCACATTATAGCATAAAAAATAAAAAGCCACGCAACACTAGCAATCAACAGCAGCATACCAGTACCACAAACCGCAGGCACATATAGAGCCTAATATGTATATATAGACCCTAATAGGCTCAGGAATCTGTACACTGGTTGATTGCCAGTTGAGAAGTGGGACCAAAGAGCCAACGCTCAATCCTCGCAAGCACAACTAGGTGGGTACATAGCTCCCCCTTAAAATATCACATGAAAGACTAGCACATTTCACCCTCTCCTTACAACTTTCTTCCACCAATCCTCAAGCCCTCGTCACATCTTGTGTGTTATGCGCACCCAATCACCACTTCCTCAGGAACCTGTACACCAGATGACTAACAGTAGAGAGCCAGAACAAAAGAGCCAAAGCTCAACCCCATCAAGAACAATTAGGTAAGTACAATGAGGCATGTACTGTACTTGCATTATATTTCTATCCATCACCATCTAGGACTTCCTCTCTTTCTCCTACCCTAAAATTCCCTCTAATATGCACTCTTCAGCATTCTACCATCATCCACTCGTTGAACGTGACCAAATCATCTCGGTGCGCTAAGCTAAATCTTGCACTTCATTCACTTTTCCAATCTTTTCCTTTCTCTGATCTTTTTCTTTTTTTTTCTCTTTTCTTTCTGATCTTTCTCCAAACATCAGACATGCATCTCAGATTATCTACTTCTTACTACTTGTATTATTTATTTTATGTTCACACAACAGCATCATCTCTCATCTATACAAGTGGGTTGGTGCTAGCACCTCTTTATTGAGCCTTCTGACTGAATTCATTTAATTTTGCTTTTTTTCTTACTAGAACTTCCATTGCACTAACCATTTTTTCACCCTGACCTTTCTATTAACCTATTTTGTCAATCACATATGCCAGGCATTTGACCCTAAGGCTGCATGCCATTTATTCCTTATCAACCCCATCGAACCCAGGAAAAATCAATTAAACATTTTCCTTTCAATATTGAACGCAGGTGGGACACCATCTAAGTCATGTGCTCGCCGTAAAGATAGCGATAAAAACAAGTATAAGAAAAGTTCAGACACAAAGAGCTGAGAAACTCAAACCAATGAAGTACTCATTGGGTCACCCTTCTGATAGAAGCAGAGACATAGGAAAAATACCTGGGGTAGGACACCGAGTAAGCAGTGCCTGAAACCAAAGCTGAGCCAGCCACCAGGGAGCTAGAATGACCACCCTCCCATGATAGGACTACACCCTGGCCAGAACCTGGAGCAACAGCCAGGCCAGGAGGAAAGAGACACAGGAACCCCCGCCACAACCGGTCCAGCCAAAAGACATCTGCCTTTTGTTTTGTCTGAGGCTCGCAATCAGTGAACAGAGCCATATACAGAGGAAGGTGCCAATTCCATGCTGACGCAAAGAAATCCACATCCAAGTGCCCAAACGTCTCACAAAGCCACAGGAAGAGGCAGCATCAACAGTCCTTGCTGTGGAAAAAGAAAGGAACCCAAGACAGACAGTTCAGAAGAATGTTGGACACTTTCCACACTTTCCAGACATAAATGGCACAAAGACCCAAACCATAAGAACTCCGCAATAGAGCTACACAAAGCATCCAGCTCCAAATAGACAGGGACCAAAGCAAACCCTTCCCCCCCCCCCAGCCTTGCTTGAGACTGTGGACCACAAGGTAACAGTCCAAATGGAGCCCGGAGGTATCGGAACCTTCTGCAGCGAATGCCCCATAGCCACCAACTCCTGAACCGTACTGCAAACCTCATGAAGGAGAGGAAACCACTGGCCCTGGCCCTCTTGGTGAGCACTGGTCACAAAGCTCCAACCCACAGCTGAGTCATCTGTAAAGCTAGAGTGGAGGAAGGTACCAGGAAAATAAACCCCGAAAAAACAAAATAGGAAGCCAGTGACACATCAGCCAGCGAAAGGGCAATGGGGCACCGCACCCAATGATCGCAGCAGCGGTAAAACGAACTGCCCTGGTTATACGAGAACTATCTACATCTTTATATACCATTAGAAACTACTAACCACTTCTGTTAGGTGTATTAATCTTATAACCAGTTATTAGAATTCAGACTAGTCGCTCATTTTTTATCACTAATTTCTAACAGCATGTATTGAATAATTAATAATTTCTTCATATTTTAAATATTTTTACCAAGTTTTTTCAAGTGCAATGTTGTACTGGGCTGTCAATATTATTATTTGTATCACAGAACATTCAGAATATTGGTACACATAGTATATTCATGTCACTAATATGTGATAAATATTATATTCTTTGAACAATAAAATGTAGTTTTTGCAATTATTGCACTATAAACATGCTATATATATCTACCTACATTTTTGTGCACTATAACGAACCATTAAGCTGTTCCGGTTAGTCCAAATGGCATTGTACCATCACAGCCAAGGAGATCTTGGCTGTGAAGATGACGCCACCTGGCTCGGCAAAAATTCTTCCTTCCAACATACTATGCGCACTGCTAAATCTAGGCACAATACTGCCATTATCAGAATCCTGGTCATTATATCCTGAAAATTAATCATTTCCCACAAATTTATTTTCATAAGGAAGATGAGCTGTCATTTCAAGATGCTTACATGCTCCAAACAATGGTAGTGTTGTGGCTGCGTGCATCGTTTTGTGAACATCATGAACAGCATTGTGTTCACGGATATCTGAACATCGTACACAGTCTTCTCACAATCAGGATCCTCTTTGATACTATCACAAATAATTGCAGTTACAGCACTTATATATTTCATCATTCTTAAGTGATGCTGTGGACTCCAGCTGAACAGCAGTGCTATTAGCTCATGCTACATGTGATACCCTCAGTTCCTCACTCAGTACTGAGGCCTTCACACCCAGGAAAGGTGTCCACATGTTTTTCTCTTCAAAAGTGCACCGGTTTACTGAAGGCCTGAGAAAGCCGATGTGAGCCCTGTGTACCCACGGGAGTTTTAAATCTTACATGCATGTTAAATTATCACTAAATGACTGCGCAGGTTGATCAGATATCCTGCGGTCATCCCTGAATGACTCGTGCAGCAGAAGTTGTAAAAAAAAAAAAAAGTGCAGAAAAATCTTACCTATACTACTGCTAAAACAATTGTTTACATTCAAATAACAATAATCTCACCTTTAACATTTTACCAGCTAACACACCAACTTGTCTTAATGTGCTGAAGTTGCCTGGTGTAAGATGGAGTTGATTTAGACAGCGAACAAGTACTTTTGTCCACGCACTTTCCGGAAAAGCCATAATTTCAGTGCATAATGTGAAAACTAATGTATCATGAGTGTTAACATTCTGTAAACAAAAAAGAAAGAATGAATGAATAAATATGGCATAATAAGATATCAGTATGAAAGCATGATCATGAAGGTACCCCTGTGCCTCTTCCTGAGCAATAAACATCAATTAACAATAAGAACCGAGCAAGAGTCCATGAAACTCCATGAACCAGGATGAATAGGAGACATAATAAATGTCAGTTATGAAGTCCTCTCCTATTATAATATCAGTAACTTGTCTATACAACTGAATACTATTTTTTTAATGAAGTAAAACTTACATTTCCCATTTTACAAGAACACACTCTTAACATATCTGATCTCTTGGCCTTACTCACCTGCTCTCTAACTTAGACTGTCATTGGTAAATTTTCACACACTATATAAAGTAATACACTTCCCATCAATAATTCTGTTATTCGTGTCCACTTTCAAAGGCTGTTTTATATTTATTGGCATACATGAATGATAAATGGTGGTGGTGCATGTGACCATGGTATTATAGCACACAAAAGGTGCATAAAAGGAATTATTGGCAAAGTCGGGAGATGGATCTTTAACTTTCTAACAAACAGAACCCAGATTGTAATAGTCAGCTAAGTAAAATCTGAATCATCCACCCTGAAAAGATCAGTTTCCCACAGTACCATGCTTGCTCCAGTACTTTTCCTCATCCTCATATCAGATATAGATAAGGATACAAACTATAGTACTATATCATCCTTTGCAGATAACACTAGAATTTTTATGAGAGTAGATAATATAGCAAACCTCAAATGTGATGTTAATCAAGTCTTTTAATGGGCCACAGGAAATAACATGATGTTTAATGAGGATAAGTTCCAATTACTGCACTAAGGAAAGATTTAAAACATCAAAACAGAACCCACATATAAAACACGGTCAAACCACACTACACTCAACGACCTATCATCCAGACACCTCGGGCCCAACTGTATGGGTCTCTAGAGTGGAATAGTTTTGCACACCCAACAGTGCCATTCAAAGCTGGAGAAATTACTGACCTGGAGAGCGTGTAAAGATTCTTTAATGCTAGTATCCACTCAATGAAACATCTAAATTATTGAGACCACCTAAAATTGTAAATCTGTATTCCCTAGAATGCGGGTGGGAGAGATGAATAATAATTTACACTTGGAAAATATTAGAAGGACTGGTTCCAAATCTGCACAAAAATAAGACATGAGATCAGAAGGCATGGCAGAATGTGAAAAATAGCCCCACTGAAGAGTATAGGTACGATAGGCATGCTGGGAGAGAACTTGATCAACATCAAAGGCCCAAGACTTTTCAATACACTTCCCTACACATACAGGGCATAACTAGCCGACTTTTTGCAGTGTTCAAAGGAGAACTCGATAAGCCCCTTTAAAGGATTCCTGATCAACCAGGTTCTGACCAGTGTGTCAGGCTGCGATGAGCCGCATCAACCTGCCTGGTGGATCAGACCAGCAACCAGGCTGAAGATACATTGATCCCTGAATCTTCAACAGGTTAAGTAGGTAGTCAACATGTCAATTTGAACGTGTAATAATGCCAGAGCAAAACACCACTAGACCCTCACATAACCAATGTAAACAGAGCATATATAAAGTATAATTAAAGGTCTGCTGATACCAAGTAATGTATAACCAATGCCTAAAGGACTGGCAGAATTAATTTTTTACATATAAGCATAATTCAGTCTGGATACATTATACCAAGTTGAAAAGTGACAAATGGTGGTGTAGAGCATCATATTACATAAGGGTTAACTCAGTGATCATTTACTCAATACACTTACATCAGTTGTATTTTCCATAACAATAGATGGGCTGGTAATGGACACCAAGAAGTTTGCCATATCGTCAATATCAACATCTCTCAGTGGTGAGCGTGCAGGGGCTTTGAAAAGTGTCTGAAGAGTAGGTAGCACAGCTTCACACAAACTCTCCTGGTTACTCCCTCCATATGAGGCATATAAGGGAAAGAAGACCCCAAGCATGTGCCGCAACAGATCGTCGTCCTCTGCAAAAAGAAAAAACAAAAAATTGAATGCCAATTTGCATCCAATTGTTATCCTTACTCTATATCATATACAGCACTCCAACACTGACACACACCTTACATTATTTGCCTCCCATACATACAGTACATAGCCCCATGTGGGGAAACAAAGACAGTAAAAGAAGCCTATAGACAATAACAAGTAAAAAATCACTTGTTTATTCATTATATCACTCAATGATAGACCAGTACATCACACATTAGCAGTCACCAACAGCAGTACCCCATACCACTTCATAGATCTGTACTATGCTCCTCGTTAATGATTATGTACTGAATTTACACAATTCATTAAATAACCTCCTATCATGCTTCTTCTGCCCAACCTTGACCCTTACCATATCCAATGGTATTATCACTTGCTCCCCACTTCCTCACAAATGTAGTCGCAGAGCACAACCAGCTTCTTTATGGTTTTCCTCTCCTGCCTTCAAATCCCTCGAACACCAACTTCACTCCATTTAACATTTCCCAATTATTCAACATGTTCAAATAATCTCAGTATGCTTGATATTTGCTTGATGGGGTTCTGAAAGTTCTTCTACTCGCCAAGCCCGGCCCAAGGCCAGGCTTGACTTGTGAGAGTTTGGTCCACTAGGCTTTGCAGCGGCCCACAGGTCCACATAGCCACCACAGCCCGGTTGATCCAGCACTCCTTGGAGAAAATTATCTAGTTTTCTCTTGAAGATGTCCACGGTTGTTCCAGCAATATTTCTTAAGCTCGCTGGGAGGATGTTAAACAACCGTGGACCTCTGATGTTTATACAGTGTTCTCTGATTGTGCCTATGACACCCCTGCTCTTCACTGGTTCTATTCTGCATTTTCTTCCATATCGTTCACTTCAGTATGTTATTATTTTACTGTATAGATTTGGTACCTGGCCCTCCAGTATCTTCCATGTGTGTGTATATAATATATATACTCAAATATCAACAAAGTTTTCCATTGGGCACCAGAATATCAATTATACAGTATTCAACAAGTTCCATTTAACCCTCAAAGTGCTATAATCTTCATGAACTGATTTCCTAGACTGCTGCAAATATTGTCATGTGACTTCATAATTATTGCCCATTTTTATAAGTGATATTAATACATTGAGAATAGATTATATGGATGTGATATTTTTATAATTACTTACTCTGTAAATGAAGTTACCATGTGTGTACAGTATTAAGATCCTGAGGTTATCTTTACATGACTTTACTGCCAGTGAATTCATGCCTGGACTACATATTAGCAGGAACCCAGACAGAATGGTAGATAATGAGTGAGTTGCTTGGCACTTCTTTTAAGGCTGTGCCAGGAACAGGTTTGTGTGTAACAGGTGTACAAAATGCATTGCAAGCTTATATACAATACTTAATCACTGTTTTTTCAAGTAAATGTACATAAATAGTTAATTTAATACTAAATTGTCTCAATTAATATGAAGCAAATAACATAAAAACATCCAAGGTAAATATGCGAGTACTCTCCTCTGTAGGTGTCGGCAAACTGTGTCTGGCATCGAAATACATGCTGACCTCACCACACCAGCCTACCGTCTACAACTCTCAGAACCAGAAGATTTATATATATTTTTCTTTTAATTTCTTTTGCCATGAAAATGCACACCGTTCTTTCCATATTTACCCATAATCATTACAGAACTCAATGGTGACCTAGTACTGAACAGGGACTATTATTCCAGGCCAATTTATCTATCACATCAGGTGACACTTCAATCTATCATCAAACAGCTGTGGCTACCTAACCCCAAACTTATGTTCTGAAGGTCCAATCTCTGGATGAGAGTTTCAGGAGCCTGAAAGCTTTATTTTTTATGCATTTAGCACAACTTGCATATTGCAGTGAGGCAAACATAGCTGCTAATGGCAGCAAAGGGTAAAGATATTCCTCAGAGAAATAGAATACACTACTCGTACAAAATGTTACTAAAGAGTATCATTGCAATTTAGATTTTTGGCATGCAATCTAAAGAATATATTCAAACTAAATAGATCTAGAAATAAAACCTGCAAAACAGTACAAAGGAGTTCCTTTGTCACCCTTACCTGTAGCTGGATTGTACCACATAAGGATGAGATGCGACAGCAATTTAGAAGAGGTAATACGACAAGATAGTAACAGTTTGCAGACCCCCTCTGCTGCAAGGGTTCGCACATCAACACTGTCATTGTCCATCATCTGAGAGAAGAAACATTTAATATATATATACAAAGAATACATAAGAGAAAATAACAGCAAATGAGGAGACAGATAAAATTCGGTTTTAAGAGACATCTAAATAAAAAATGTTTTAATTAGTAGAAAGCAATGGACAATCATTGAATTTGATGGGGCGAGATGAGTGCAAGATCAAATGTTGCCAAATATGTCCATGGGAGACGAGTACATAAGTGAAACTTGAATGTGGAAAAACAGCAAGAACTGATATAGTACATGCAGAAAAAACTGTAGTGGAGAAAAAAGAATGAAGTGGGTGTGGAAGGTTGCCAGAAAGCACTGGATTGTGGTTGTGATATTCTCCTACTTTTTTAGACCACCACCTCATGCATAATGTCACTTAATTTACATAAGGCATATAGCTAGCAGAGGTTATTTAGGAAGATAAATATGCCTTGAGAAGCAGCCAGTGATTCTAGGTCTCAAATTGTTGAGTTAGAAGCTTAACTGATGATAGCCTCCTCTCTGATATTTGTCCCAAAGATAGTGGTAGAGAGGAGGCTTTATAGGGCAGGTAGAATTGTAGAGGTTTTCATCAAATGTGTGCTAGCAAAGTAGATCATTAAGAACTGTGATTTAGAGAGAGGTCTAATAGAAAGACTCATTTCTATTTGATGTTTATTAACTTAATACAACAATGGGAAATCTTTATTTAGAAAACAAAAGTTTCACGGCAAGGTCTAAGCAACCACTTAGCAGGAAACTTTAAAACGAAGCTGGTATGAGAGAGATCCAACAAGATCCCTGTGACAACTCTTGCAAATGCTGCCTTAACTGTCACTATAATTAATAATGGGAAAACAAGAGGCAAATCTGGTCCTCAGGAATGGAATACTATTAGAATCATTAATCTCAATTATTTTCCTTGCACAAGCACATTCTCAACACACAAGCCATCCCACTTGTGGCAAAAGACGAGGGTGCCACGGTATGTAGTAATAAAGTCTCGCATAGTTCCTTGGCTGCACAGTGTGGGAAGACTCACATTGCTTGATGTGTGGCAGCTCAAACTCCAACCAGTTGTGCAGAGTTCCAGACATAGAACACTCGCCCTATTCTCTGTGCTTAAAATTCTCTCACCCCCCTCTTTATCTCACACCAGTGGACCAAGCTTCTCTTGTCCACAGAAGTCCACACTGTCTCTGCAAAACAATAGAGCAAGTGCCTGTTGCCCACACCTCTTTACTCCATTCTAGTGACTTCACAACACTGTCTCGTCACCCAACCACGTGTGACACTGTCGCTACAAATGGTGGAACGAGCATCTCTTGCCCCATTTTTGCTAATTTCTTGTCCAAATCACTTCAAATACTATGCTGGTGATTCAGCTGATCTTGACTGAGGAAATCCTGGGCAGCTTAAGTATGCTGGGCTCGAGAAAAGTAGTCGATTCTGTCAGCTAATTACAGACACAACTGGCACCCTCATCGTCGCCAGCTTGAATGAAGATCGATGGCGCCAGCCAGCATTGTGCCCTCAGATTAACTTCTAGCCCTCAGCCTATTAGAACATAAGCCTAGCCCAGCCAGTCCCTCGTTGGCTAACACACCTGATCTCTCTTTCCTACCAAAACATGCTCATAGGCCTCACTATGGTCTCTGGCTCTGCCAGGTGTCTTGTAGAATAGGGAGGGAGGGGAAGAGGGTGAGGAATATGAGGAGACCAACTGTTCTCTTCTTCCAAGGCACTACACTCATCCTCCCTACACCTCCTTTCACTCTAATTTCTCCACTACATTCCCAGGTAACAATCTGATCTCATCAGCTGTCACTCCTTCAGATGAGACAGAACACAATGATTATGATATCTTGAACCAGCAGGACAAGGAGATCCCGTTAACATCCAACACAGATATAATCAGATTATGAACAACAAATACACTACAAGCATTTGCATACAGGAGTCAATCCATATTCAGAAATAAGTTTGGGCTTGAAAATCCACCTTATCACAGCAGTATCATATACAAATGCATAAAAATAAAGAATACAGTAAGTGTAAAAAATAATAGAGGCATTAGTTTACCAAGTTTAGTGAGTACAATGCATGGTAGGATAGTGACTGCAAGAGTACAGGAGATTACCATACTGAAAAATAGGTGAGTGAAGAACAAAGTGGATTCTGTGGGGAAAATTGCATCTTACTGTATCTGCAGTTAGACAACTAGGAGAGAACATACACGAGAAAGATTTTAATGTGTACATGGAATTTACAGACTGAGAAAATATGTAACAAAGTTAATTGAAAGGGATTTTTAACTGCAATTGGCATGAACTTTAAGCACAATTGGAAGAGTATTTTTATATGCCGTGAAAAGTTTCTATCGATAAAGCATTGCCAAAGCTTCTCTGCTTAACTGAAATAATATTGTTGTCCTCTTAAAAAATATATGAATACTGTATCATGATTTATATGTCAACATTTGTATCTTGACTTTTTAAATTCAATAAAAAATTCACTGACATAATAAACATTACATGTTTACTAGTAATTCGTCTAATAAGACAAATTACCTGAAATATTTACTTGTGAACACTGTAGAGCCTTTACTGGTCATGGCTCATCAAGGTATTACTCAAGTGGACCTTTGCTTTATGAAAGTCAACACTACAGCAAATGGTGGGAAGATTCCCCATAATAATGGAAATATAACAAAGGAGATAGAACTACAAAACAATACGTTTAAATACCATTCATAACTCCTGATATGGGAGGGAGTAGGAAGGGGACAAAGTTTGAGGGGCTAAAAGGAGTAGTAGTTGTACCAACCTACAATCTTTAGGTTCCAATGTGAACTGCTGATGCAGCATTATTATGTTATATTACCATAATGAACAATCTGATGAGCCTTTGTCACATAAGAAGGATAGATAAATAGACAAATATAATGGAAAGAAACAATGCAATAATCAATGAATCATAAAATTGAGGTGTTGGCACAAACATTGTACAATCATGCTGAATGAATGGATGTCATTGTGGTGAATTTAAGGGAAGGAGAGGAAGGGCCATAGAAACTGACAGTATACTATTGTGTGTGTGTGTGTGTGTGTGTGGACTGAATATGAACACTGCCCGAGAACCTTAGTAATAGAACACGATATGAGAACCAGAAGCCTCTTATGGATGGGATAGAGATAGTAAATGGTTGACAATTTTTGTCATTCTCAAGTCGATTGTTCGGCTTTCAATTTCACAATCGAGTTGAGAATGGTCCAGGACGGACCGAAACGTCGTCGTCCCTTCACCTTCTAGTGTGTGGTCTGGTCAACATACTTTAGCCACATTATTGTGACTCATTGCCTGCAATTTTTGTCTAACTTGCAATGTTAGTACTCATTTTCAATCCTCTTTCCCAGTGTGGAAATCAAATGTGATTGAACATGTCACTTTGAACAACTTTAATAGAATTTTTTTCTATATTACTCTTCTATCTTTATTCAAAGGGGAACTGGGATGATGATGAATAAATTAATTTTAAACTATGAGCAGGATAACAGCACACATACCTTACACAGAGCAGATATGATTGCACCTCCTTCTCCTTCATATTCTTCCTCCTCCTTATCTTTTGGTCTTGGTGACTTCCCTACTGCAGCATCCACTATATCTTCTGCTGCATCAGTGAACTCTTCTAGTCCATACAGATGGAGTATGTCAATGACACACTTTAAAGCAGTCAGCTGAATCACTTCTACATCAATTTGAGAAATCTGAAAGATAAAAACTGATGTTCGGCTTTCAATTTCTAATACAAGCATGGTGTTCAGATACACATTTTTTGCCATTATACTGTACATACATAAATCAAAGGTTTTATGTTATCTCAAGTCAATTTAAGGTAAATACACGATTCATAATTCAGATAAAATAATTATAACTGAGCTACGATGATTAATCTCAATAGGACAGCCATCCAGTTTTGTGGCTCAAACAGTAGCTTTTTGTTTTAAATTAATATCACAAGGAACAGTATTCTCAAGCAACATGAAAAACCATAAATGTATTCCTACCAGTTACTTGTATATAAACACAAACTTACCTGCATGAATAAAATTACATGTTGATGTGCAAGATCTTTTGACAAAAGACAAAGAAGGCCAAGTGCCTTCACACCCTGGTTTCTCACAGCTGGATCCTCTGACCGTAAGCAAAGCAGAATAAGATTTTCATGGAGAGAGTGAAGAGTAGGTGTCATCACAGTTACATCAGGATTTTCAATCATGTGACAAACAATCATCAAGCATTTACTAAGGGTGGCAGGATCCTTGCGTTCTTCTTGAATCTGCAACAAACCACAAAAATTTATTGGACTGAAAACCCTAGTGCCCTGTGCATAAAAAGAAAATTCTGCCATCTGTACTTATTATGAGGCTACATAACAAAATAATATAGCTTACAAACAAATTTATTAAGCACATTCACAAAGTTTACATTAACATACTTCTTCAGAAGTTGTGGTATCCATATCAACCAGAGAAGCATCTGCTTCAAGTACTTGAAGTTCATCTTTCAACATCTGAGCTCTTAACAAGTCCAAGCTCCGCACACATTCTTCTACTTCCTCCCGCAGTTGATTGATCTTCACCTTCACACGGGCAGCCTAGGGTTGAAGACCTATGCATCAAGTAACATACTGGCAAAGGAGAAAATTTACTGGCAAATTATTTTAAGGAATGTTAAATCACAGCTAAGGTTGGAGTTTGTTATATGTAAGTAAAAATGATAAAATATTCTGCCTTCTTTAGCTATCCAAACTCAGACAGTATGGACAGTATACATCTAATAAATAATTCTATTACCAGACTTTACCAGGCTTCTAACTTAATACTTCCAACTACAGTATGATTGGTTCTGAAACGCTGGTATGGATGAACTTTCATTGTATAGCATTACCGTTGTTCCTTTTTGCTTACTTCTTATTGTAAATCCATTTTTAGATACGTTGGAATTAGCCGTGATGGAGTGGGCAAATCTAACGATCCACGAGAGTTCATCAAGTCATCGCCAGGTGTGGGGCAGGAGTTGCCGCTGAGATATGCTTTGATACAGTGGAACCTCAGTTTTCGAATGCCCCTCTTTTTAATTTTTCTGTTCTCGAACTCAATTTCTTCGAAAAATTCGACTCTGTATTCAAGGTTTGCCTTGGTGCTTGAGTTTGTTATTGCAGTACACGCATGGGCCGACAGAGCACGTGGCACGCTTCAGTTTACCAGTGTCTCCCGCCAAGTGACGACTGCGCTTGAATTCTTTGTGAAGAATTTCATTGTTTTTGTGCTTTTTGGTTTCTGAACATAAAAGTTCTTATTGTATATCACGATATGGGTTCCAAGAAAATCGGTGGTAAAGTTCAACGTAAGAAAATACTTGTGAGGATGAGGATGGAGGAAGAACAAGAGATCATTCAAAGTGAGACAATGTGATGTCTCACTACAGATAAGTGTTAAAACATAGGGGAAAAACAAGTGTCTATAGACAGATTCTTAGTAAGACAAGCAAGCAGTGTTACAACCAGGTCTTAGTGGTATGCCTGGAAAACATAAGAGAGAGTACCCCAGAACCATACCACAGTATCACTTACAGGATTGGACAATTTAACCAATAATCCCTACCTGTAGCTTCCTTTTCCGTTTTTCCTCATCAGTCAGTGGTCGCTCAACTGACTTGCAAACAGGTTCTCGCACCTCGGATATAATTTCAGCTAGCTGGTTGATTCTAGTAGTGGGTGGATGAAGCTTTCCAAAGACTTTCACTAATCCCTTCACTAAGGACTCTCCTACTTTGTCAGATACCAGAAGTGTTCGTACCAGCTGATCCAAAGAACGGCGTCCAACCTTGTGGTGATGGAAAAACAAATGCTACACAAGACATCACTGCACCTTCACCAGTATTTCATGTACCTATTACATTATCATTTACTATTAATTAAGCACAATACGCATTTTGATGTTTTCAATATTACCTCATCAGCAAGATCATAGAGCATAGTCATTTCAACAAGCTGATTGGTAGCAAATTCTCTCTCCATGCAGTGAACAGCTATCTCCTGTTCATCGCCAGTATCCATCACTTCTGTCATCACATAGTCTTTTACATATGAGCAGAAATGTGTGAGCTCAGGAAGTACCGTCTCTAATGCCTCTTCTGCTCCCTCATCCCTAGAAAATGTTATAATTCAAGTTTAGTCTTAAAATTCCAGAACATTTGAAAATAATTCTACAATAGTACACAATATGCTGACTGGTAAACTAGAAAATATTGGCAATATAAAAGGCCAGTAAACTTACCTTAGATACTGAGCTAGGCATCGCCAATACAGTGCAGACTCAGGACGAAGATCACTTGGACTTACAATACGTTCTTCTTTAGCAAGTCCAAAATTGTCAATTAGATCAACATATGGAACATCCTGAAAAATGGTCTTAAGGGTCAATTCTGCTTCAGTAACAGAGGCCTCAACATCAAGACACGTTAGGAGGTCCAGCACATTACCATCCACCATACGCAACCATGCCTGTATCAGATTTTTTTCTACACAGGACCGTACCATGTCACTGCGGTCCTTCAGGCCCTCAGAGATGAGCCTCACTCGTTGTGCAATTGTTAAGGATCTCAGGTGAACTTTCTGAGAGAGTACCGAGTATGCCTGTAAAGATATATCATACTTTAATAGTTACTCTGCACAACACCAGTGATGACTTATGGTTATAACCATAACAAATGGTAATACTGTACTCTATAAATTAGCATAATTTGAAAAATCAGGCAAATCTAAAACAGCACCGTCACCCCCAGCAGGAATTGAAATGGGGTCATAGGTTAAAACAATATCCAGTCTGTCAATCATCCTCTTGAATATCATCACCTCCCTCTTCCTACAAAATCTTGTAACTTTTAAAGGCAAATACCTCTCCACTGTATGAAGGTGAGAAAGGTAAATTTTTTTCACAAAACATGGTCAAAATGATGAGCAATGTTTGGACAGCACAAACCATCACCAACATGGGTTCAGACGAGACAAATCTTAGCTCGTGAGCCAACATAATTTTACGACAGGATGAAGACTAGGCAGTAAAAGAAAGGTTGGCAGACTACACATCCCTAGACTGCCAGAAGGTCTTTGAGACGGTGCCTCACAGTCAGTTAATTTATATCGTGGAGCTACAATACTGGCTGGAGTATTTAGAATCATACTTCACTAAACAATGAATGCTTGACATAAGGTCAATTCAATACTGAAATTGAAATATAAGAACTGATAATACAATGAATTTTTGGAACCATACAAAATTAAAACAATTATGCATTAAATTTCTTCAATTATGCATTAAATTCCATCTACAAAACCAGCCCTCTTGCAGTGTTCAGAAGAGAACTCAACAAGCACCTTCAAAGGATATCTGATCAAGCAGACTAACTCGTACACCTGGCTGGGAGCAGCTGTGTCAAACACTTGTTTTTTTTTTTTTTTTGGCAGGGATATTATTGCGCAGACCCTAAGCCTCTAGCTGGCCCACTAAGTGTTACAGCCTGGTTGATCAGACCCGAAAGCAGGAGGCCGGGTCAGAGACCAGGCTACAGAGACAGTGATCCTCGAAATCTCCAACAGGTAGTATAAGCGTAAACGAGATGACCCCAACAACTTCCTGTTACTGGGAAGTTCCTGCAAGATACTATGTTTAACAATATATTGTACCTCAACTATAACTCTATATGATTTACCACTATCCATTCTACTTATCTTGCCATTTGAAGCCAAGATCCTAAACTATCGGTGGTCAGTCTCCCAATTTTATCAAATTTCAGCAATCCATCACCGACACACAACCCAGTGATGTAATTTTAATGTAACTGCCATCAAGTAAGTCAAACCAAGCAGCAAAAAGCATAATAAGCCAGCTAACACAATGAGACCATTTTTGGGTTATAATAAGAACAAAATACTTATGGATAAAGAAAAGTTTAATTTACTTAATTAACATGAATGAAATGCCAATTTGATGGGACAGACAGCTCTTGGATTCTGTATTTTGGAACTGGATAACATGAAAGTATATATAAGCAAGACAACTGAGAGTCATATATACAGTTCATGGAGTCCAGGAATAGGATTGGAAAAGTTATACAAGTGAGAGCGAATATACCAAATACATGTATAGGAATACAAGAGAAACTATCCAAGATATTCGAGAAAACAGAGGCAAATACTATAGCACTTAAAATACATCACAATAATAATTAATTAAAAAATTCAATATAGATTTCAAAGGACAAAATAGAAACCTGCCCAAATAGTTTGTCTCTAGGTTTTAAAGGTAAATGTTTCAAAGTAGAAGTCTTAAGAGAAAATATTATCTTTCATATTACTATAGGTATCATTTCCTGGTAATAATTTTAAAACTGTGTTGATCCATTATTTTATCTACATAAATAAAAAAAAAATGGATCATTGTTGTTGATTGAGTTTCAGCCTCAACTGCATGGGGCTTGAAAGTAATGACATTCCCTCAACAGTGCAATGCCTACCTGACGGCGCACAAGATCTCTAACATCACGAGTACGTTCCAAAATATCTGGCAGAGTTTGAAAAGTGATTGCTATGTTTGTTAACACAGCACGACGAACATCAGGGTTAGGGTCCATACACATATGATACCGGTACGCTGAAAAAAAAAAATCACAAGAACATGAGAAGATTAGTTAGCTTCATTCATCAATGAAGCAGATATTAAAGAAGTAATTGTTTGCCAATGTATACATTTTGCAGGCTCCTTGACATCACTCGAATCTCAGCACCAATTGCTGGTCCGTTCCACACAACACAGGAGGAGGAGGATTAATTAAATAGGAATTGAAGTAAAATCAAGGGGAAAATAAATGTGAATAATAATAATACACAAAGAAATCACAATCATGTGATTAATATGAGAAAATGTTTGGAGCAGTGTGTGGAATTGAACTCGCATCCTGAGTCACACCAGATGTATGCACTAGAAACTAGGCCATGATGAACTAAAAATAATCTGAAGTCCACATAAACTTACAGGGAGTTTGGAGGCCCCAATGGTGCCCAAATCCAATTTTACATGCAAATGACTCTGAGATGACCCAGAAAATGAGTTTGATTCGACATACTGTCCCAAAGATTTACTCATAGATTTATGTTTTTATTTTATGGTACATTGATGGAAGCAGCTGGTGGAGAACTTCATAATTTACACTTTTGTATGAATGAATTTGTACAAGCCAGAAACTTTAAACTACAACAAACATATGAGACCTAATTTAATCTTACCTAACCTCTCCTTGCACTCCTAGGCCTAACATAGTAAATATATGTGCCATACCAGGCCTAGGAATGTTTAAGCCTGTTTCAGCAATATTTTTCCTAACTTTTTTTTTTAAACAAAGGGGTTTACTGGTGGACCATCACTACATATTGGCACTTTCTCCAAATAGTTACTATCATTTCAGGAGGGTGGGTTGATCAAACAACAGTACACACGAGTGCTACTCTCAACTTGCTGCCATTAATTCATTCGCAGGAAAAATTCTCATCTTGTTAGGTAAATAAGATGTTGATTTTACTTAACTGTGCACACTAGCATGCTGAACAAATTTGTATTCATTGAGGGGTGACCTGTGCTAGATATATTGTCAACATTTACTGCCAAAACTGCATTACCTGCATATCTTTGATTAAAATTGCAAAACTCCATTGATTTATACCACACTGAACTCCAACCTTCCTCTAGAATACGGACTTTAACCTCCATATGTACCTTGAACAACCCAGGAGACTTGTGTCGATCCTTGCTGCAAATGATTGTTTTCTATTATGCAACCTACTTATCATCAATATTTTGAAGGTTATTTAAAACTATGTAGTATAGATTTCATTCCACCATTACTATTGTTATATATACCGTCAGATACAATTTCAGTGCTTACCTTTTATAACCGGGCACTCTTTGTTCCGCGGGTCTTGTAGACGCCCCAGAGCTAATACAGCTTGTACTCTTACTAAGGGCACTTTGTCTTGTAGACGGTGTAGCATGGTATCATAGATATTATTATATAATTCATCATCAATGACAGCTTCTTCACCCATATAATTAAGTATCTTGTTTATCAGCTGACAAACACGATAACGCACTGCCTGGCTATTAGCTTCATGGTTCTGTAAAAAAGCATGTAAAAATATTTACATAAAAGTTAGATATTAGAGTACTCTATCTTTGTATATATAGTGTAAGGAACAAACATTTTTTAAAGGTACACAAGTGTACTTGCTATCAGGGTTAAAAGTTGGTAGCAAATCACTCACAATATTGTAAGCTTGTAAAAGAAGATTAAAGATTCCAGAGCATGCTTTCTCTTGAACATGTTTTCAAATTTATGCCCAATATTTAGTCTTTAAAACAAACATGGTTACTATTAATAGTTAAAACAGCATTGAATATAATGAAACACAGTCAGTCACAGCTTGGCCTGACAATGACTGACTGCGGCTGTCTGTGACTTTGCAACTACACAGTTGCAATCACAATGCTCCTACATTACAGTATTGTACGTGCATAATGGCTTCGATGACGCATACTGTAAATCCTGCTACTGTACATCCAAGATGCCTCCATGAAGAAACAATATATACAGTATTTACTCTGGCAAATAAACTGAATTACAATATTAACAAGCTGAAAGCTTCATTTCTGTCTGATATGTCATTTTTATATAATTGAAAAATCTAACACACAATCCATAGGACAACTGCAGACAAAAATCTAGCAAATGTACCATTAGAATGACTAAAAACAACAAAATTAAAACATCAATGACAACTGCATAATACAGTATTGAAATGGATTTTAATCATTCTATTTTTTTGTTAAATTCCAATAACAGACAATGGCTGCTAAACAACAGCATAATGAATTAGTACTGCAAGAGTTAGTTCTAAACAAGGTATGTCTGTCTTATGAATATTAACAAGATTCAGAACATGTGTTTAAAATTTTGGAGTAAATGCACTTATTCATTTGTAAGGTACTGTATTGCTTAAGTGTCTTCCCCTTCCCAGTAATTTCCATCTTTCAAGTGGTGGGGAGGCAAATAATAGTGAAAAATGTTATAGATAATAAAAACACTGAAATATCACTCATCTATTTATATTCTTCTCAATGAATATGGTACAATGGTACCTGGTTTAGCATCTCATCGCTGCTTTCTAAGACCCAGTGTACAATTTTCCTCATGAACTATCATTCAGTATACAGTAGTAGTAGTAGTAGGCATCCATCAGTCTCAGGAGACTATGGAGTTGCGCTCTGGTTGTCGGTCTGGAGTGGCCTCTCATAAAACTACTGTACTGTATACAGTACAGCACAGTATATACGATTACATTCACTTCTTATAAACCTCTTCCACCCAGCTGTGTCTCACCTATCTCTTGTACTGCTCACTCTTGTGTTCCATTTCCTCACACACACTTGCTGCGTCCATCCACCACCACCTTGGCCTTCCTCCCTTCCTCCTACCCTCAAATTCACTTCAATTCACTCTTTATTAGGCTATCATCATTCATTTATTCAACATGCCTAAACCATCCTAGAACCATTGCTACAATCTTGCTGTTTATTAACTTATTGATTTTTGTACCTCAAAGACCCATGTTTTTAAGTCCTTACTCTACCTGTACACTGCCACCGATTTGTACAGGGGTTACATGCCTGCAAAAGCTCTACAGATAAAATACTGCATACAAGTATATCAAACTCAGAAGTGCAGAATAGGGAAATAATTAGGTGATACATAAACTTAACCCAAATTGTGACAAAAATACAAACAAATTTATTGTGCGGGAGCCCGACATTGTCCAGAATAAGTTAGATTATTAGGATCAGCCTCAATTATTTGCATTAATCACTTGAAACTTAACACAAAGCAAATTTCACCCCACTCACTGTGATACAAGTGCTTTCTGATATGCCACCAAACCCACAATCCTGTACTGTACTCCATTATAGTACCACAAAAACTGCAGGCCACCTGTAGTGACAGTTATACATATTGTATAACAAAAATACACTGTATAATTTGTCCATTTGTTATATTATTCACATTATATAAAGTAATGTCAGATAAATAGCACCATTCCACTCCAGCAGACAAACAGCCGTACCTCACAGCTTTATTATATTAGGTTATGTGAACTATACAGTACTATACTGTATAGCACAAACAAATACAAAAATAATAAATAAGAATACAGTACCAGAATATGTGCCATTACAGTACATCACTCACCTTTAGGAGATACTGAATCAAATTCACAAGGAATGGGTCTGCTTCTTCTTCCTCTTCATCTTGTTCCTGTTCTTTATCCTCTTGTTCATCACTGGTCTCCTTTTCCTCCTTTCTAGTAGTTGCAAACTTTGCCACAAAGTTTAGAGTTCTTTCAACTGCAGGTTGTTTGTCTCCATAAATAAGTGATTGCTGCAGGAGACTTATAAATTCCGAAACAAACTTGTTGAAATCACTCTGTAAAAAATTAATAAACTCAACAGTGATCTTTTTAATCGTAAAGTAATTTAATAATTGTATTATGTACAAGATGACTTTCCTCACAGTTTTAGTAACGGAGAGTCTACAAAATTATCCAAGATCAGCTTCCTTATTGACTGTACACTTGACATCAAGTATCGTATATAGCAGAGTATCAACATTTTCAAAAAATATTTAATTACACCACATGTTCATCAAAAGCCTACTGATTACAAAAGAATAACTGAATGATTGAGATTGTCCACTGACTGATGACAATCTGAATATAGATGACTGATAAAGTTGTCTGATAACTGTCTGTCATTTGCCAACTGATGAACATATAACTCTGATAACTGTTGTCTCTAACTCAACTATGTTTTCCAGACAGAGATCGTCACAGCCCCCTTTCACCCAAGGCCGGCTTCCTTCATGACCCAGCAGAAGGATGAATAATTAGTAATTACGATAATTATTATAATAATAATATCATTAATTAATAATTATTACCCAGAAAGGTCATAAATATATAAATCATTGATCACTATAGCTGTAAAAAGAACATCATTACTTGCATCAGAAAATTTATAAATCTACAAGAAAATACATGCAAGCAGAGCGCTCACCATTTTGAGTGATTTCTGATCAGTCCCGATACTTTGGTTAATCTCCTGATAAGTTCTTCCCACTGTACTCATGTGTCAAGAGTTTCATGAAGGCCTAAATACAATGGTTAAGGAAGTAGTTTGATCTTAGAAACATGTTGGTGGTGGTGATATTAGAAACATGTTAGAGGCATGTTTACATTCTTGTAATATAAAGTGAACTTTTATCTTCTGTTCACGTTTCTACCAATTATGTGTTTCAGGACTTCCTTTAGTCTCATGAGCTACCGAAAAGATGGAGGAAAAATGTTCCAAAACATAATGAACAGAATTGTGACTCGTGTCAACAATAAACAGAAGTTAGTTACAACATTTCTATCTATTCAGAAGTTCAAGATCCATCTTAATACTATACATGCAATTACCTGCAGTCCCAATTTGCTATGGCATCAGTCACTTCATCTGTCAAATTCCTCTGTTGATTCACCATTTAGTTTATCTTTTACCTTGTGATGATGATAAAATGTCTGCAGTTTGAAAGACATGATAATCACTCAGTTGGGAAGGAAAATAAGTAGTAAGTACTGTACAGTGATTATAAAATATTGGAAGAAAACTGTATGGAATCAAATGTTACTGTTGGACATGATATATAGTACTGCACATGTACCTTTAAATATGTCTGGATCAAGGTTTTCACAAGTTTAGGGTGAGATGCTACTGTGCGTTGGCAGTCTGAGAATATTTGTTTTAACTTGGTCATCTTCATTGTCTGGAACAAAGAGAGCATTGTTATTGTATACTAATTTACATACATTAAATATATTGATAAATACTGTATAATTTCCCAAAACAGTGGTACAGTAATTAACAAATTGTGTGAGTGTACAATCGATATGTGATTTTTATATATGTAAAACCAGGAAATTTTGTTGAAAAATGTATTGTTAAACTAGATATGATTTGAATATTGTCGATCAAAAAATATAAACCACATTGCCATATTTCAGGATATGAAAATAGGTGTAATAAATACAAGGAGTGCAATAATTTGTGTTGATATAAATGTTGATAATAAAGTTAATAAGTTGATAATATGATAACTATTATGCATCAATTCTCCATTCTTTTTATAATACAGTACACTACTACAAATAGTTGTAGAATTGTGTAATCATTTGTGTAATGAATACCGAGGGCTATCCTATGTGAAAATGGATAGTTGTCTGAAAAATTCCCAAGTACACGCACTTCATATTTTTACAATACAGTGTACAGTATGGTGATGTGACGAACCTCGGCGCCATCTATGATCCAGGTTCGGAATTAAAACAGTTAACCCTCTTATTAATAATGTTTCCTATCTTCTAGTCTGCTGTTCTTGGAGGTGATGAGGTACTGGTGACTGGTGGCAGACAGCAGAGAGAGTGAAGCAGTACACAGGTCTACCTTGGGACACCTCTGCTGGAGCAAACTAACGAGGATGCAAGTGGAGCGCTGGAAGACTTCCCCTTTGGAACATGCTAGCGAGTGGACTAGTGGAACGCTGGAAAACTTCACTGTGTGAGCATGCTAGCGAGAGGGCTAGTGGGGCGCTTGAAGGTGTTACCGTAGATGAAAGCTAGCGTGTGGGCTAGTGTTGCATGGGTAGACCTCGTCAGTAGTGTATATAGTGGTACTGTAGTTGTAATTAATAATATGGGATATTCTTATGCTCTATTTTATCTGGCCTTAAACATTACACTGCATTTCCACTGAAGTTAGGGATCTCTGGACTAGAGAAGGATCAGTGTGTTTAAAATAACCCCAGTTACAGATGAGGAGTTTGTAACAGGTGATGTAAAAGAAAATAAATCTAGTTGAAAGAATTTCAATGAAATAAACAGTTGTTGCTGTATGCATTTCCATAATTGATTGATCAGTAATTATACATTGAGCATATCCTACAGTACCTTACCTTGAAGTTACCTTGAGGTGATTTCAAGGCTTAGCGACCCCGCGGCCCGGTCATCAACCAGTATCTTTATCTGCTAATATTGACATTATATTAAGTCAACAACACCAATGAAGAAGACAATCCATGCAATAATGCAGCATGCACTTATTTTGTTGACGGCTGAATACACGTTTTCTTTGTATAAAAATATGGCAGGCCTTTCTCATTATAGAAACCATTGGTTTTGAATTTTTATATGTGCAAATGATGAAAATACTATGCCAGAATTAGTTTCTCTATATTTTCCGTACAATTCTGTTAAGTTACCCAGTACGAAGCACCTTTTGTTTGCATTGTACTCCTTTTGAGCTGTATCTTTTTGGACAGACATTCCGATTTACCTGCACAGATCTGATTTACTTCATCATCCTCAGAAAGCTGTTATTTCTGATTATAATTCCTTTTTTTGTAATATTTTCCAATTGCTAGTATTAAATCAATACTTGCAAGATTGACAACAAAATAGTATTCAGGAATTTCTAGACTGCAATTTGTACACACATGGTGTGCAAAAATGGAAGTGGAAAAAATGCTCAAGGAGCTCGGTAAGAACAAAGCAGCTGGCCCAGATGGCGTTTCACCATGGGTTCTGAGAGAATGTGCATCTGAGCTCAGCATTCCACTTCACCTGATCTTTCAGGCATCCCTGTGTACAGGAATCGTAGCAGACGGGTGGAAACAGGCTAACATAGTTCCAATCTACAAAAGTGGCAGCAGGGAAGACCCCCTCAATTATAGACCTGTATCATTGACAAGTGTAATAGTGAAAGTATTGGAAAAACTAATCAAAACTAAATGGGTAGAACACCTAGAGAGAAATGATATAATATCAGACAGACAGTATGGTTTTCGATCTGGAAGATCCTGTGTATCGAATTTACTCAGTTTCTATGATCGAGCCACAGAGATATTACAGGAAAGAGATGGTTGGGTTGACTGCATCTATCTGGACCTAAAAAAGGCTTTCGACAGAGTTCCACATAAGAGGTTGTTCTGGAAACTGGAAAATATTGGAGGGGTGACAGGTAAGCTTCTATCATGGATGAAAAATTTTCTGACTGATAGAAAAATGAGGGCAGTAATCAGAGGCAATGTATCAGAATGGAGAAATGTCACAAGTGGAGTACCACAGGGTTCAGTTCTTGCACCAGTGATGTTTATTGTGTACATAAATGATCTACCAGTTGGTATACAGAATTATATGAACATGTTTGCTGATGATGCTAAGATAATAGGAAGGATAAGAAATTTAGATGACTGTCATGCCCTTCAAGAAGACCTGGACAAAATAAGTATATGGAGCACCACTTGGCAAATGGAATTTAATGTTAATAAATGTCATGTTATGGAATGTGGAATAGGAGAACATAGACCCCACACAACCTATATATTATGTGAGAAATCTTTAAAGAATTCTGATAAAGAAAGAGATCTAGGAGTGGTTCTAGATAGAAAACTATCACCTGAGGACCACATAAAGAATATTGTGCAAGGAGCCTATGCTATGCTTTCTAACTTCAGAATTGCATTTAAATACATGGATGGCGATATACTAAAGAAATTGTTCATGACTTTTGTTAGGCCAAAGCTAGAATATGCAGCTGTTGTGTGGTGCCCATATCTTAAGAAGCACATCAACAAACTGGAAAAGGTGCAAAGACATGCTACTAAGTGGCTCCCAGAACTGAAGGGCAAGAGCTACGAGGAGAGGTTAGAAGCATTAAATATGCCAAAACTAGAAGACAGAAGAAAAAGAGGTGATATGATCACTACATACAAAATAGTTACAGGAATTGATAAAATCGACAGGGAAGACTTCCTGAGACCTGGAATTTCAAGAACAAGAGGTCATAGATTTAAACTAGCTAAACACAGATGCCGAAGAAATATAAGAAAATTCACCTTCGCAAATAGAGTGGTAGACGGTTGGAACAAGTTAAGTGAAAAGGTGGTGGAGGCCAAGACCGTCAGTAGTTTCAAAGCGTTATATGACAAAGAGTGCTGGGAAGACGGGACACCACGAGCGTAGCTCTCATCCTGTAACTACACTTAGGTAATTACACTTAGGTAATTACATTAACTTCAATAAACAATTTTCCAAATATTGCTTAAAATTACGGGGGGTTTCCTCATAACAATAGAGTATCAACTTATTATTATTTGAAAAGAGTAACAATCAAAAAGCCACCAAGCCAGGGAGACTATGTAGCATACAGGTACAGTATTTGAAATGTTTGAAAGATTACCTCCTGAATTCACTTTGAATCGCTCTTCTAGCTCAGTTTGGAGCCAGGATAGATGAATTTGAAAACGGGAGTGTTCTTGTGAACCCCTAAAGTGTCATGATTTTTTAAAAAAGTTGGATTTACTTGAAACTTGGATTTGGGGTTTTGTGGATAAAGATACTGTATAGACCAACTTGCATAAAAATTAAAAGGGATGTAATGTTACTTTCACTTTTGTTCATGATTTGTTATAGAAGTCCTTGTGCATCTTTCAATGACTGATGGATCCTAGGTCCTTTTCATCATCCTAGATAGTGTTGTTGATATGATTGAACATTATACCCTACATACAAGATCTTGCATCTTTTAATATCAAAAATGCATTTGTCAGTCATCTGACCATTTGAAGAATTCATGTAGATCTTTTTATATTGCCTAAATATTATTTTTGCTTCTTACTTTACCATAGATATCGTCTGCAAATCTGATGTACTTTACCATAGATATCGTCTGCAAATCTGATGTGGTTTGTAATATTGTCATTGTCGGAAAAAACAACACCATATACTAACTTTCAATACAATACCTGTATGCAGAAAATATTGCTGTTTTTATACTAATAAATTAACCCAAAACATCTAGGTTAACTTAAAAAAAACAAGATTGCAGGGGAATTTTCCTCGGAAGAAAACAGGGATATTGCCATGTTGCTATTAAATTCACCAGCTAATAATATTGGGAATTCTTCTTAAAACATCAGTCTCTGGACTGTTATCATAAAAACATTTCCCTTTACCAACTTAATTATCAATACTGTACTAAAATAGATTAAATATGAACCCTCTTTCCACTTCTTGATAAAACTTGTCTGGAGAAGACGCCAGATGTGTGAGTGGGAGAGGGGCAGACACCATTAAATTTAACAACAAAGTTTCGCTAGGAGTTCGCTCGAAGCTCCTCAATATTTTTCCCTCTAGACTCAGTGTTGTGGGATGTAAACAGCTCCCTCATCAGCACAATCGGCATCAACAACAAGGGAAGTGTTCTGAACCTGATAACCCGTTAATTCTAACTACAGGTATTTCTGGCCAGTTATATAGATTAGGCTATTCCGGTTAGGACACATGGCAAACCACCCAAAAGGGTAATTATCCATTAATAATTACTTATATTCATTTCTCCTGATAGAGCTGTCATATATTGGTTACAATTATTACTGAAGACCCCCACGCCCCTTTTGACAGGTGAAATTGAAGGGGAAGAAGAATTAGCAATCGACTACCTGGTACAACATGTAACATGTGATTATACTAGCATCACCTACATGGAGTATTAATCTGTGATCATCCGTGTTCATATTTGGTTGTCCAGGCCATAACCAACCACACAGTTAAGCTGTATTTCTCCCATTTTATTTACTAGTCCATGTAGTATTAGTACTAACTTTGTAGTGAATGTCTACCAATTGATTAATTTTGACTGACTATAAATAATAAACCCCCAGCTTGTGTAGGAATGGTTTGTGGGAATTTAATATCATACAGTCCACTTTAAATTCATAGTCCGCTATCGAAATAAATTAATGTAAGAAATAAATTAATATTAATTAATAAATTGTAAATAAATAAATTCCACAGGTCAGTTTTTCCCCCACAGTCATGTCATTATATGATAAAGTGGGCTAGCTCTAAGATGGAACCTTGCAGTACTCCACTCACCACATTTTTCTAATCAGATTCACTTTCATTTAATATCACCCTTTGCTTTCTTAGTTTTAACCTTAGTTTCACCAACTCCAGAATTTTATCATTTATTACACGTGCTTGTAATTTCCTTGCCAGTCTTTCATCTGGTATCTTATCAAAAGCTTAGGTCCATACATATAACATAGGCATGTACATGCATTTATTATTTTTAGTTGTCTATCAGTAAGGAAGGATACTGATCATTTGTTCAGTCAGTAATTATGTTAGATAATTACCTTGACCTACTCCTCTCACTTCTAAGTCAGTAGAACTCTGCAGCCATAGGAGATATAAAGACAAGGGGCTGAGATATAATGGGGAATTAATGGTGTCAAACCACTTGAGAGGGGCAGATTATACAATATAAAAAAATATATATTTTACCTCAAATTTATATGGAGGGGGTAACATTACTTGTGACCTTAATGAGGTCAGGAAGCTGGCAACTTGTCAATGATGTCCCCCCCCCCCCCTTAATATTCCTGAAGATTATATCCATTTTAATTTTGAATTGAAATACAATACTGTTTTGGCATTTATAGCTTTGGCAGGTAGGTAAGTCCAAGGATTTATTAACCTATGGGAGGTTAAGAAAAGCATCTTCTGTCCTATATTGTGTGTGCCGAGTTTGACAGTGAAGGCTCCTGTTAATTACTCAACTGTAATTACACAAGTGTAGTTACAGGATGAGAGCTACGCTCGTGGTGTCCCATCTTCCCAGCACTGTCATATATCGCTTTGAAATTACTGACTTCTTGTTATAGCAGTTAGGAAGGCTAATTCTCAGGACGTGCCAAATCAGAATGCTTATATAGTAGTAGCCAAAGTATGTAAACTAATCAATTCTTGTGAAATGACAGGATCCGCCCCTCTGTTTTTAATGGAACAAAACTTATGGTATTAAATGATAGCAATTTTATAAATTATCATTTATACCCGCAGCCAGCTTCCTGTCCTCGTCGAGGCCACTAATATGAGTGACCTTCAGGTAAATTGAGGTATAACCTATACGGGATATGAGCGTCCAAGCGTCAGGACTTCACTCCCTCCTGCAGAACTATTGATAAGTCAACAAGTCGTCCAACAGTTACAGTGTTGCCTCTACGCATTTCAGAAGACCCGGGGATCAGTGACCTCACCTGATTGATATGAAAAGAGTGCCAGGGAGGCACCACAGAAGGCAACAAAGCTGAAAACAATAATACTGGCAGCTGTCAGCTGAGACTCCCGCCACGGGCTGTGTTTGCTTCTCTTTTTAAACAACACGCCGCCCAATGGTTCCTTTTCCTAAAAAAAATTTATATATATATATATATATATATATATATATATATATATATATATATATATATATATATATATATATATAATTACGTATGTATTAATTACGTATTATATATATATATATATAATTACGTATGTATTAATAATACATACGTAAATCTTTATAACGAAAGAAAACTAGACCAAACGGACTCCAAAAATATACCAAATCAAATCAAATGTTTATTCAGGAAAAAGTACATACATACAAGATGAGTTACAACCATAATGTTGGATTTCTAGATGGAGCTAGTACATACGAACCCATTGTTGATGTGACGACTTGTATTGAATTTTGTAACTAGCTCATCAAGATTGTAACTTGCTTAGTTAAATGAATTGTGGGGTTCAGTCCCTGAGCCCATTATGTGCCTCTGTAACCCTTTCCACTACCGCCCTCAAGATGGGTATGGGGTGCATAATAAATGAACTAAACTAAAAACTCTAGTACATGTTACTCCTAAATCCACTAATATTCACAGCGATTCGGGCAAGGTGTGGGAAAACACTTAGACTAGAATTTAATACTATGAGATCAAAGCACAAATTGAGTTGACAAAAAAAGGCGCAAATCAGTAGTTATACAAGTTGGTCTACAAATATTATTGTTTGAAAAAAAGACATGGGTTGACATTTAGGAGGTAAGGTAGGTTACATGGAGTTTATTAGGTAGTATTTAGTTTTTCTCTTAAATGGTTGAGAGACGTACAGCCTCTCTTCCCACTGTGCTCATGTGTCTCAAGAGTTTCATGAAGGCCAAAATAGAATGATCAAGGAAGTAGTTTGATCTTAGAAGCATGTTGTTGGTGGTGATCTTAGAAACATGTTAGAGGCATGTTTATATTCTTGTAATATAAAGTGAACTTTTAGGTTTTGTTCAAGTTTCTACCAATTATGTTTTCTCTCTTAAACTGGTTGAGAAAGGTACAGCCTTTGACATGATTGGGAAGGTCGATTTGCAGAACATTTTTAGTTTGGTTAAGTCGCACTCTTGGAATATAGGTATTTGTTTCAAATGTGGTGCCCATGGGTCCTGTTACAACATTCTAGGAAGCATTTAAGGTAAGATTTGGCATTACAGTTAAGAGTTTTATATAGAGTACACTTGAGAGGATGTGCAGTGACTTAATATCTAACATATTAAAATATTTAAGTAAGGGTACCGAGTGCTGTCTGAGGCCACCTTACCTTGAGGTTACCTTGAGGTGCTTCCGGGGCTTAGCGTCCCCGCGGCCCGGTCGTCGACCAGGCCTCCTGGTGCATAGGTGACATATACTTAACATAATAGTTTCCCTTGAAGATTGTAACTTGCTTAGCTAAATGAATTGTGGGGTTCAGTCCCTGAGCCCATTATGTGCCTCTGTAACCCTTTCCACTACCGCCCACAAGATGGGTATGGGGTGCATAATAAATGAACTAAACTAAAACCTTGAAAAGCTTCATAGAAAACACCGACCTTACCTAACCTACTTAGTATGTTAAGATAAGCATCTTATTGCTTCGTAATTACAATTATTACCTAACCTATACCTATAATAGGTTAAGTAACAATTGTAATTACGAAGCTATAAGATGCTTATTTTAACATACTAAGTAGGTTAGGTAAGGTTGGTGTTTTCTATGAAGCTTTTCAAGGGAAACTATTATGTTTAGTATGTCACCTATGCACGCAACTAATAAGTCAATATTGACTTATTAAATTTGCGAGAACGGGTTGCCTGGTTGCCGGACTGATCAACCAGGCTGTTGGACGCGGCTGCTCGCAGCCTGACGTATGAGTCACAGCCTGGTTGATCAGGTATCCTTTGGAGGTGCTTATCCAGTTCTCTCTTGAACACTGTGGCCAGTTATGCCAGAGTTTGCTTTTGTTCTAATAGCTGATTTGTGCTGAGAAATTAGAGGATGTAGGTGATTTTGGGTAGTAGAACCATAATTTTGAGTAGTAGCACAGTTTAGTTTAGTTCATTTATTATGCACCCCATACCCATCTTGTGAGCGGTAGTTGAAAGGGATACAGAGGCACATAATGGGCTCAGGGACTGAACCCCACAATTCATTTAGCTATGCAAGTTACAATCTTGATGAGCTAGTTACAAAATTCAATGTAAGTCGTCACATCAACAATGGGTTCGAGATCGACCTCAAGTACAGGTTCTAAATTAAGCAACTGACATATGTGGAGAGCTAGTGTCACAATTTGTATGTTTGTCCTGCACACCGCCCCCCATCCAGTGGGCAGCGGTGGATAGGTTACAATCACTCGGTTACTACCTACAGTTAGCAAACTGGGGATATTTGGCTAAAATTTCTGGTAGCAGATCATTTTGAATGAAATATTTACACATCGCTGGAACATTGGTTATAGAATTGTCTCTAAATTCACGTATCTTTTCGCACTCCATCACATAGTGACGGAGGGTGTGCGTATAATTTTGTTGACAGTTTACATTTGGTCAGGTCTACATCGGCAGATAATGAGAATTCCCAAAGATACTTGTAACCGAGTCTAAGCCGAGCAGTAGTAACATCTAGAAGTCTGCTGATTTTATTGGATGATCCATAGATGTGTGGCTCCTCTTGCATGATAGTATGATGATAGATGGAATTACTGGTGTCAATTTCACTTTGCCTCAGATCTACAAGATCTTGTTGAAGTTCTCGGTGTACTGCTGCTCTCAGATTGCTCATTGACAATCCAAGGTTACACTCAACGGCTCCTCTAAAGGCAGATTCATTGGCTAACTTATCAGCTCTATCATGCATTCGGAGGCCAACATGAGATGGAGACCACATGAAATGGACTCTGTTACCATCCTTAATAATTTTGTTGTATTTGTGTCTAGCTTCGGACACGAGCATGTTACAGTTATTGAGCAAAGAGGAAAAAACTAAACTATATTTGGATCGTAAGATAAATGGGAAAAATTGGTCGTCCATAGAAAACGAAACATCTGGAATGATGGTATACTTATGGAAATTCGCATCGTTACGAGCCACCAGTATTAGGGCTGTGAAAAATCACAACAACAAATGCCAGACGACCTAAACTATGGGAGCTTGATGAAAAACCTAACAGTAAAAGCCAACAATATTCAGGACTGTGAAACATAATCTAAATATACTAACCCAGTACAAGGTACGAAGCTGGGAACATCTCAGTATTGCAACAATCATTTATTTATTTATTTATTTATTTATTTACGCATATACAAGAATGTACATAAGGAATGTGAGGATACAAATATGGTAATTACAGTCTTGTAAAGCCACTAGCACGCGCAGCGTTTCGGGCAAATCACTTTTAAAGGTTTTTCATGATCTGTTGTGTAATATTGAAATTTAAATTAAATTTCAGTTTCTTTATTATGCACCCCATACCCATCTTGTGGGCGGAAGTGGAAAGGGTTAGAGGCACATAATCGATTCAGGAACTGAACCTCATAGTTCATTTAGCTAAGCAAGTGACAATCTTTTGAAGCTAGTTACACAATTCAAAATATTCAAATTCAGATGTTTATTCAGGTAAAGTACATACATACTAGGGGTGATACAATATACTCGCAAATATACTCTCCAGATACCAAGCAGAACGCCTTAAAGGAGACCAACGTCGTCTATGCCTTTAAATGCCCACTTGGGGACTGTAAGCCCCAAAGAACTCAGTATATAGGCAAGACAACAACGTCTCTTTCCAGGCAATTACCAATGCATAAGCAACAGGGCTCCATCAAGGAACATATAATCTCTTCTCACAACCAGACCATCATCAGAGAAATCTTAACAAACAACACAGAAATCATCGATAGGTACAGTGATAGCAGGCGCCTCGACATCAGCGAGGCACTACACATCAAAAAGTCAACACCGGCAATGAACAGCCAATTAATGCACAACTATATTCTACCCACTTTAAGACCCCGAACCAATATGGAAGCAACAAGAGGAAGTATGGGCCAATAGACCTTCAGCAGTTCTCATATCCAATAGATTGACCCTCGTCTTCCCCACTCCCCTCGTCCTCCCCATCATCCCCTACACCCCCGTCCCCTCGTCCTCACCACCATTCTCCCCTCCCCATCCCCTCGTCCTCCCCAACATCCCCCACTCCCTCTGTCCCCTTGTCCTCCCCACCCTTCTCCACTCCCCAGTCCCCTTGTCCACCCTACCATCTCCCACTCCCCTGTCCCCTCGTCTTCCCCACCATTACCTCCCCCTCCCCATCCCCTCGTCCTTCCCTCCATCCCTCACTCCCGTCCCCTCGTTTGATGCGTTCTTAAATGATCTGAGGTTCCCGTCAGAAAAATAGGAACATCAAATGATCTGATGTTCCCATCACTGAAAAGTAAGAACAGTTAAAAAAACGAAATGAAAAAATGAAAAAATAAAAAATAAACTATACTCACGAAATGAACAGTATGGTAAACAACACATCTCAGTTCCAATGCATTTTCACACAAAATAATTAAATCAAAATGAAAATAAATTGAAATCTATGAAAATTCAATTTATCAATGCAATCGGAAACATTGAAATGGAATTGTAACATATTTAGTATAGCGTGTGTTGCTTTTACGTGCAACAGATAGAGCTGTTTAAAAAAAACATGTTTTTACCTGTCACAGGTGTGGCATCTATATAGTAGGTATATAAAAACATGCGCGTATTCGAATGGAAAGTTGTGTCAAAATTTCAAAGCAATCGGTGAAGAACTTTTGGAGATTAGCGACTTTGAACAAACATTTCCATTTTTATTTATATAGATAAATAACCAAAGTTGACACGTTAATTGTAAGTATCTCTGTCACCTTTGATTACACTCATCTCCTCAGGATAACTGTGACGATCTTGTGTCTGAAATCGACCTGCAAATGAATGACACAAATAAGTTTGCCAAAGCATGTGCTCTTAAAGAATAGAGCTAATTACTATTTTGGATTACCTCTGAGCAGCCTAAATTCAAATACAAAAACTTTATATATAAATGTCTGTTTAATACATTTTAGTTGGGTTCGTTTACATAAGTTTACAGTGCACAGAAAGTCATAATAATAACATAACATGAATATCTGACGATGAGAATATAATAAAGGACTAATATATATTAATCGTTCAAGGATTTTATACACAAGATTTTCACACTCTGAACACTCTCAATTAACAGACTCCAGGGTATCCCGGATCAAGTCCCTCTCGACACACAGTTCTTGCAACATAGATCGGACTTCCATAGGACTCAAAATGCCTGTCAGTAAGCCAGAAGGAAACTACTTAGTGACAGTGTTTTTTTCAAAATTAAAGTTGTCCAGCTGTGGGGGGGGGGGGATCTCCCTGCTCTTCCTACTGACTAGTATAATTTGAGTACCGTAACCACTACACCAGCGCACACAGAAATCACAGTAACGTGATGCATCAAATGAACAAAGTCGTAGACCATGTCGTAGCTCAGTCAATTAAGGCAGCGTCTGGGATGCTCTTGGAGGCAGGTTCGAATCCTCGTCACGGCCCTTGTGTTCACTAGACCAGCGATTGCCTAAAAGTGTATTAAGCCCCTGAGAGCCACACATGCACTCGGCAACACTCGTGGTGCATCTTGGGTATAGTTTTTTCATTGAGTCCCTGGACCTCCAATCCCTACAGGGGGGCCCGGGCTGTGCTGATCCGTGGGTGGGGCTCTCCAGGGAGTATGTTAAGAGAGAGTGTCCTCCTGATCCATGAGGTGTGTGAGGGCCTCCAGTTCCCCCAGAGCCGGCCTGTCCTGGTCCCTAGGGGTGGCCTTCTCCAGAGAATGTCCCGTGAGGTGGGCGAGGTGTGTGGGCGTGTACCCCCGCCCGTTGACCAGGTGGGCGTCGCTCCCCACACTCACCAGCTTACGGGCCTGGCAACACAACACACATCAGTTAGCTGGGATTCAATGTTTTGCACCTGCTGTAAGTTAATGGGTAAAGTAATTTTCAGGAGAACGTTCTAAGCCAGTATGACTACATAGCTTAGTTAAAGTTCATAGTAAACCTATCTGGAAATGTAAGTGAACTAGGTGAGCACAGTACACTGTACACCCTGCCAGGTACATTTAGGTGAGCACAGTGCACTGTACACCCTGCCAGGTACCAGTTAGGTGAGCACAGTACACTGTACACCCTGCCAGGTACCAGTTAGGTGAGCACAGTACACTGTACACCCTGACAGGTACCAGTTAGGTGAGCACAGTACACTGTACACCCTGCCAGGTACCAGTTAGGTGAGCACAGTACACTGTACACCCTGACAGGTACCAGTTAGGTGAGCACAGTACACTGTACACCCTGCCAGGTACCAGTTAGGTGAGCACAGTACACTGTACACCCTGCCAGGTACCAGTTAGGTGAGCACAGTACACTGTACACCCTGCCAGGCACCAGTTAGGTGAACACAGTACACTGTACACCCTGCCAGGCACCAGTTAGGTGAACACAGTACACTGTACACCCTGCCAGGCACCAGTTAGGTGAACACAGTACACTGTAGAGTGTAGACCATTGTACACCAAGATGGTCCACCACCAAGAAATCACTACCACCACAACATAACACAATACGCCTCTCTCTAAATGGTTTATAAGGTGTACCAAACAAATGGGGGTATTCCCTATCAGGAACAGGAAGCCCTTAAATAACCTGTAGAGAACTGAACCTAGTAGTCACCTCAACACTTGCTGGCCAGACCAAGAGGTGCTTATCTTGACAGATCGAGTGAGGAGCACCTCGTCCACAGTACCACACTAAAGATAATAAGATATGGTATACATGGTGTACTACAGAGAATAACAGAACACACAGTCACTTGTTTCATAAATACACTGAACACAACACAGCATCAAGACCACTGAAGAGCGCTTGTGGGTGTGTTGTATTAGGTACATATTTACCAGCTTCGTGTAGAAATTAAGCCTCAACAAAGATATGCAAGGGCAAATAAATCTGTAGGTTTGGTGTTGAGATGGATACTTATGGTAAAGAAAAACTGCTATTACTAGCATGTTGGATAGTACAGTAACTGAGCAACAGGTTACGAGGCCTGATAAGGACAGATAATCTCAGGAGTTGCTCAGCTGATGCCTGCATGCAACAGGGAAGTGTGCTTGGCGCCTTGCTCTGCAATGTCTATTTAAACAACTAACTACACCTCTTGCCGGAAGTCTTAAGCCTATACTGATGACTGAATTCTATCGTCTACTAACACAAGCGAGGAAATACTCACTGCTATATTCATTAATCACTTTTGCTTCCAAAAGATACAATATTTGCCTGGGCATATGTGACGGCGTGTAACATTTTCTGCTGAGAAAATGCAGTCGTTATTGATAACGATTGATAATGATAATGGTAATCTTTACGGTTTTAATATAGTAGGAGGGGAGATACCCGGCGGTGCCCGGGGTCTCTGTCCGTTTCTTACTCGTTCTCTCCCTTCCTACCTCTCATTCTCCCATTTCTGCTTCTCTTCCATTCTCCCTCCCTCTCTTCCATTCCCCCTCCCTCCAATTCTCCTTCCCGTTCTCTCTCCCTCTAACTGATAATGATAATAATAATTTTATTTAGGGAAAAGTACATACATACAGAAAGAGGTACAATCAGAATGTTGGATGTCTAGATAGATCTAGGATATAGGCTAGACCACCCACTAGAAGGTGAAGGGACGACGACGTTTCGGTCCGTCCTGGACCATTCTCAAGTCGATTGTGACTTGACTTGAGAATGGTCCAGGACGGACCGAAACGTCGTCGTCCCTTCACCTTCTAGTGTGTAGTCTGGTCAACATACGTCAGCCACGTTATTGTGACTCATCGCCTGCATCTAGTATATACTATGCCTAAAGCCACTAGTACGCACAGCGTTACAGGTAAGATGTGGATATGTAAATTGAAACACTAAGATTTAAAACAAATTGAGATTAAAAGCAAGAATTGAACTAAAGTTGAAAAAGAAGAATGACATTAATTGCATGTTAAATGGAACAACGGAAATGGCAACAGAATAGCAGATAAAAATTTTAACTAAATAAGCAGTTGGAATACAATTATCTTTAAGTTTATAAATAGCAGATATCAGCAATGTTACAAGTTAGTCAGTATATTATTAATCATTAATGCTTAATAATAGTAAGACACAGGTTCGCATTTGAGTAAAAGTATTCTGTTAAACATTTATGATATTCCTATTTTGTATTTTCTAAATAATTTAGGCCAGAACAGGTAGAGGGCCATGTTAAACGGACTAAAAAATTACAAATGGCACACTTCTGCCCACAGTTCAAGACTCACTGATAAGCATAGACTGCTGATTTCCCGCTAAAAGAACGTTCTTAAAAACGGTGAAAATTATTGCAGAACCCGGCATGCAAGCGACTCTTGTCTATACCAAGCACGTCTCCCGCCTCTTTCCCAGGCGTTCTTGAGCGCCTAGCGAGGCTCTTAAAGGTGAGGGCAGCAGAGTATTGGGTCCTCGGGCCCGCTTTAACTTAATATTAAGTTCAAGCCTTCTTTCTCTCTCTCTCTCTCTCTCTCTCTCTCTCTCTCTCTCTCTCTCTCTCTCTCTCTCTCTCTCTCTCTCTCTCTCTCTCTCTCTCTCTCTCTCTCTCTCTCTCTCTCCCCCTCTCTCTCTCTCTCTCTCTCCCCCTCTCTCTCTCTCCCCCTCTCTCTCTCTCCCCCCCCTCTCTCTCTCTCTCTCTCTCTCTCTCTCTCTCTCTCTCTCTCTATCTCTATCTCTATCTCTATCTCTATCTCTATCTCTATCTCTATCTCTCTCTCTCTCTCAACAAACCGTGTCAAGTATCTGTCACACACTTGGCTCCATCTTCATCTTGTGGTCAACATTTAGTTTCTTGTCCTCGTTTTAGTTTTTTTTCTTTCGCCTATGTTGTTGTTGTTGTTATAGATTCAGCTACTCTGAACAAGTTCCAAGTAGCACGGGCTATGGTGAGCCCGTAACTTACCTGGCACAGGAGCGGGGCAAGTAGCACGGGCTATGGTGAGCCCGTAACTTACCTGGCAAAAGAGCAGGGCAAGTAGCACGGGCTATGGTTAGCCTGTGTCTGCTTTCGCCTAACCCCAGTCTTATAGCCCTCACACCTTTCTCTCCTTCACTTTCACCTCTCTCAAACATACTCATCTCTTTCTCACGCCTACTCATCTCTCTCTCACGCCTACTCACCTCCCTCCTCTTTCTCTCAATCTCCTCTCCCCTCTTTTCCTATGATCCTCACCACGCTAATACACGCCAGGTATCCACAAATAAGTCGAAGAAATGTAGAAAAATAAGCGTGGCACTGAAAGAAGGCGTTGTAGAAGCCACCTCTTTCAGCAACTTTATAGCTAGATTTAACAAAGAATTCGACCGTCAGAATAGCTAAATTATAACGCAAAGGGTACAACAAGGCTGGTGGCTGGGCATACATAGCTTGACCGCATTCGATAGGTAAGCACCTTCCTCCCCTCCCCTGCACACTCTTAGCTCAAGCTTACATTCTCCTCAGCTCTCCTTGACCTTCCTCACATTGTTTCATCTTCAGCCCTCAGATGTTTCCCTCTCGCCCCCTCCCTGACCTTCCTCACAGTGTACCAACCTGCACCTACCCTCTGCGCTTCGCCACCTTCCCCTCACCAAACCCTCGTGCTCCGCCCCTTCCCGCGTCGCGCGCCTCGCTCCCCTCTGGCAAGCACCACGCCGACCCACAGTGCAGCAGGCAACTTAAATCTGGTCTTGAACTTGATCTTGAACTTGGACTTACGCCGCATTCTGCGGCATCCTCCCCCTCCCCCTCTTCCCCCACCATCCATTTCCCGCCCCCTGTCCTGCCGCCCGCGGTCCCGCCTACTTGTCGACCGCGCATGCCCTCTCCCCGCCCACCCCTCATCAGCTCTCAGGAAATTGATCCGCAAAACAAAGGAAGACTGTCGACATGGTGCGCAGACGACACGTGGAATGGGGAGATGATGGGGTTGAGGGGAGTGAACGGGTGGGAGAGGTGGGGAAAGGGGTGAGGCCTGGAGAGAAGTAGGACATGAATGCGCTCGTCTGGCAGCGGCCCGCGCGGACAGGTGTGGCGTCTGGAAATACCCAGCAAACGCAACTTTCCGCTCTCTTCGAGGAGATGAAAACTGTGCCTGTCAGAGAGCACCTATGTCAACCCATATTGTGTTCGTCAGTAGGAGCACTTCAGACGAACCCTCTCTTTTTGTTTTCATGCCAATCTTGTTTTCTTGATGAGAAATGCGTTAACAAAATGCTGAGGAGGATACTAGAGAGGGGGGGGGGGGCAAAGGGGAGAGATCGAAGTATAAAAGAAGTGTTCCCAAAATTAAAGAAAATTAGGAGCTCTGAGAGTTTTGAGCTTCCAGCGCCATGAGCACCCGGCGCCTGGAGCACCCACCGCCTGGAGCACCCACCGCCTGGAGCACCCAGCACCGGAAGCACCCAGCGCCGGAAGCACCCAGCGCCTGGAGCACCCAGGGCCGGAAGCACCCAGCGCCGGAAGCACCCAGCGCCTGAAGCACCCAGCGCCGGAAGCACCCAGCGCCGGAGGCCAGTAGCGGGCGGCGGGACTGGAGGTTCCGTTAAAGCTGCTGGTCTCTCGGGTGGCGCGCTGGCTCGACCTTGACGACCACGGCCAGAGGCGGGTGGAGTCCCGCCGAGTCACCCCCCCCCTCCCCCCATCATGCTGCTAGGGTGAGGGGTCACACCCCCACCATGCACCTAGGGTGTGGGGTCACACCCCACCATACAGCTAGGGTGAGGGGTCACACCCCACCATGCTGCTAGGGTTAGGGGTCACACCACTACCATACAGCTAGGGTGAAAGGGTCACACCCCCACCATGCACCTAGGGTGTGGGGTCACACCCCCACCATGCACCTAGGGTGTGGGGTCACACCCCACCATGCTGCTAGGGTGAGGGGTCACACCCCTACCATACAGCTAGGGTGAAAGGGTCACTCCCCACCATACAGCTAGGGTGAAAGGGTCACACCCCCACCATACAGCTAGGGTGAAAGGGTCACTCCCCCACCATACAGCTAGGGTGAAAGGGTCACACCCCCACCATACAGCTAGGGTGAAAGGGTCACTCCCCCACCATACAGCTAGGGTGAAAGGGTCACACCCTCCACCATACAGCTAGGGTGATGGAAGTCCCCCCTCCCATTCTCTCTCCCCACCACAATGATGGAAACCAGACTCCCACAACACAGGGATGGGAGTCCCTGTACATGACTAGACCACATAACTAGACCACATGACTAGACCGCATGCCTAGACCACATGACTAGATCCCCGCCAAACACACACCGAAACTACGACGTTGGTACAACGTTTGAACAAGTTTTAACACCTCCTAACCAGTTATAACAACCAATATAGCAAGTTGTACCAACGTTCTAATACGTCATAAACACGTTAAGCCAAGATGTAACAACTTTATTACAAGTTGTATCAAGCGGAAAATAGAGACAGTTTCGGTTTGTGTTTCCAGGGGACCGCATGACTAGACCGCATGCAGTGAGGGGTGATGGCTGGGTGATTATATCCTTCACAATGAACACAAACGTTTTACGGGTAATAGTTATATTTCTTGCGGAAAAAAACGGAACTAACGTATTATTTATAACCAAATTTGTTAAGGAGCCGGGAAATAAAATTTTGCACCTTGCTCAAACGCTTTCAAATTTTGTGTACATAATCTACTAGGCACATACTCCAACTTTGTCTAAATAATCACCAACGTAACTTGAAAAATAAGAAAATGGAAAATAATTATATAAATAATTATTTGAAAATTTAAGATTTTCAAATGAGCCTCATACATATCAAAATCACAAATTGTTCATTTGTTATTTGTTATTTGTTCATTTGTTGTTGTTATGTTTTCAGAAGAGCATATGATCTTCATTTTTATTAGTTATTATTATAGGATTCAGAATAGTTTACTGTAAAAATAATTGTCATATGACATTTGAAATATGCGCCAAAGTTTGGCAAAAAAAAATGTATAACTCCCAACATTTAAGGTTTATGACAAAAACAATCTAATAGGATTGTAGAACAGACAGCTGTACACACTATATGTAAAAATGGTGAGAATCGATCAGAAACTGGATTTTGATGCCGATTTAAAGTTGAAACTCAAGTTTTAGAGATAATTGAAGTTGAAGTTATCGACAATGAATAAGGTAGTTCTAATTCATTAATTTACTTGTATGTTTTAATAAACACTGTCTGGTATTCGTACTCGAATATGTGAAATTTGTAGGTCAATATGTGTTGAAATGAAGTAAAAAAAATATATAGGAATAATTATAATGATTTAGGGGATATATATGTATTCTTTATATAAGGGATAAAGCCCTAATCTGGTCCCTAATCATCAAAACAACCTAAAGAGACAAAGTAAATAGAGTTTGAAATCTGAAAAGATCACCCCCACATATATTTATAGACCCAAGTTTTGCCAGTTGTAGCCGATTTATTTGTTGACCAATTACATTCTATCTTTACATAGTTAAGGACGGGTATGTACTCTACAGGATGTAAAGTTTACAACAAAATCAGATAATAAACAGAGGAGAAAAAAAGAAAGAAAGAAAAATGAAAGAAAGAAAGAAAAAAAAAGAAATAAAGAGAGAGAAAGACAGAAATCTCCCCTAAAAAATAAATTTGTGGACATTGGTGAAAGTAACAGATATTAACATTGGGCAATGTATTTATATGATATATAACAAAATAGAGCATAATAACATACTCATTATTATTTGTTTTACTATGAATTACTCAGCAATGCTACAAAGGCACCAGCTGCATATTCACTTTGTGGACACTTCTTACTACTATCCTTCTTTGTGCGTCGGACGGGTGCTTGCATCTCTTTATTACTGCATTATACATCAGTTCCAGTTGTTGTTGTTGTTGTTGTTTTGGAGGGATATTCCTGCGTGGGCCCCTAAGCCTCTTGCTGGCCCACTAAGTGTTTCTGTTTTACTTGGGCGGAGTATGATTATTTATGACTCATATGGTCGCTTCAGTAAGATTTTGTCCGATGTGTTTAACAACTTCTTTTGCTCTGTTGAATCTAAGTTGAAATCTTAATGGGTTTGTAACTGTGCACTGTGTTAGATAATGTTCCAGTGGTCTGTCGGGCATTTCTCCACAGTGCTGACATTTCCTCTCATCTTCCGGAACCTGTAAGCCTATTTCCCATGCACATGGGTATCCAAGCCTGATGCGATGTAAGTGCACTTCTGTTGTTCTACTGTTCCCTTTCATCAAACTAAGTGGTTCGTAGTTGGTTGAATTCTTGTACCAACCCGCAGATCCTGATGTTGCAACTGCTGTGTTGTGGTCACTGAACATCTTTTGCATTGCTCTGTTTCTAATTACTTTCTTAATCTGTGATAGACTCTGTGGGATGTAAATGTCTACATTTCTTCTCTTATTAGCAAGTTTTGCAGCTTCGTCTGCAATGTCATTTCCTATTATTCCCACATGAATTGGCACCCAGTTGATAAGTACCCGACGGCCTTGACGTTTGAGTGTTTGCATTAATGATATGATATTTGTGATCAGATGGATGTTATCACGTATGTGTTCTTGTTGCAAGGTTTTGTTCCAGTTAATAGAAGCTGTTCTCCTTATCAACAAAACATTCGTCTTCTTTTTTTAATTTATCTAAAGTCAATCCTGAAAGTATTGGGATGAAACTTTCACGACGCTGAAACCATTAAGTTGGAGATTTGTTTAACATTTATTAGTAATTTTCACATAATTCGAATATTTTGTCGACTACCGGCCCTTAAATTTTTGACCTAGCGGGTGTTGATCATTAACTGTTTATTTATGGTATACAAAGCCGCTAAAGATTGTGAAAAGATGCACAGGTTCGTAAGTGCTTGCGTAACTGCTTCGTGAATCTGGCCGGTGAATCTGGCCCCCTGGTGTTGTTACGCGCGGTGAACCATGAGACAGTCTATATACTCATCTACAGATGGATAAGGACATGTTGACCAGACCACACACTTGAAGGTAAAGGGACGACGACGTTTCGGTCCGTCCTGGAACATTCTCAAGTCGATTGCAGGTGGGGGAGAACCCTGGGTATTACCAGGTGGGGGAGAACCCTGGGGAGGGCTTACCAGGTGGGAGAGACCCAGGGTGAGGGCTTACCAGGTGGGGGAGGCCCAGGGTGAGGGCTTACCAGGTGGGGGAGACCCAGGGTGAGGGCCACATGGAGTGCAGTGTTCCCTCCAGCACCCCGTTGGTTCACTTCGGCTCCACCCTCCACCAGCACCTCCACCATGGTCGTTGCCTCCAGCTCCACCTCCTCCCGGCTCCACCTGGGGGAGAGTGACCAGGTGGGACAGGCCGCCGTGGACCAAAGAACTTCATATAGCAGCAGTATCGTGTGAATAATTAGCATCATAATGATCATCATAGGAACCGTTAATGTCATAAAAAATTAGCATCATATGAACGGTTAACATCATAGGAATAGTTTGATGTCATGGGAAGAGTTAACATAAAAAAATAACAGTTAACATCATAGGAAAAGTTAACATCAAAAGAGCAGTTAACATTACAGGAAGAGTTAATATCACGGGGAAAATTTAACATCATAATGGGCATTAGTATGAACAGAAAACACCACAGGAGGATTACAGATCATGAGAATGACAGAGAGAGGGAGAGAGCGAGAGAGGGACAGAGAGAGAGAGAGAGAGAGAGAGAGAGAGAGAGAGAGAGAGAGAGAGAGAGAGAGAGAGAGAGAGAGAGAGAGAGAGAGAGAGAGAGAGAGAGACAGAGAGAGAGAGAGAGAGAGAGAGAGAGAGAGAGAGAGAGAGAGAGAGAGAGAGAGAGAGAGAGAGAGAGAGAGAGAGAGAGAGAGAGAGAGAGAGAGGGAGAGACAAGTGACGGGGCGCCGTGCGCCTGACCCAGACTATCTCATAATTGATGAGGGAGAGTGCCTCTTGTTGCCAGCCCTTCCCTCGCATTCTTGTGTCACCCGCCACTGACCTTTGTGAGGCGGCGGCGCCCTCGCCTAGTTGTCTGCTTGGGGGTAGTCTCGTTGGTAGCCGGGTAGTCTGACTTCTGTTGGGGTAGTCTGACTTCTGTTGGGGTAGTCTGACGTCTGTTGGGGTAGTCTGACTTCTGTTGGGGTAGTCTGGCGTCTGTTGGGGTAGTCTGGCTTCTGTTGGGGTAGTCTGACTTCTGTTGGGGTAGTCTGGCGTCTGTTGGGGTAGTCTGGCGTCTGTTGGGGTAGTCTGGCGTCTGTTGGGGTAGTCTGACTTCTGTTGGGGTAGTCTGACTTCTGTTGGGGTAGTCTGGCGTCTGTTGGGGTAGTCTGGCGTCTGTTGGGATAGTCTGGCTTCTGTTGGGGGTAGTCTGGCTTCTGTTGGGGTAGTCTGGCGTCTGTTGGGATAGTCTGGCTTCTGTTGGGGTAGTCTGGCGTCTGTTGGGGTAGTCTGGCTTCTGTTGGGGTAGTCTGGCTTCTGTTGGGGTAGTCTGGCTTCTGTTGGGGTAGTCTGACTTCTGTTGGGGTAGTCTGACTTCTGTTGGGGTAGTCTGGTTTCTGTTGGGGTAGTCTGGCTTCTGTTGGGGTAGTCTGACTTCTGTTGGGGTAGTCTGACTTCTGTTGGGGTAGTCTGACTTCTGTTGGGGTAGTCTGACTTCTGTTGGGGTAGTCTGGGTTCTGTTGGGGTAGTCTGGCTTCTGTTGGGGTAGTCTGGGTTCTGTTGGGGTAGTCTGGCTTCTGTTGGGGTAGTCTGGCTTCTGTTGGGGTAGTCTGGCTTCTGTTGGGGTAGTCTGGTTTCTGTTGGGGTAGTCTGGCTTCTGTTGGGGTAGTCTGGCTTCTGTTGGGGTAGTCTGGGTTCTGTTGGGGTAGTCTGGCTTCTGTTGGGGTAGTCTGGCTTCTGTTGGGGTAGTCTGGCTTCTGTTGGGGTAATCTGGCTTCTGTTGGGGTAGTCTGGCTTCTGTTGGGGTAGTCTGGCTTCTGTTGGGGTAGTCTGGCTTCTGTTGGGGTAGTCTGGTTTCTGTTGGGGTAGTCTGGTTTCTGTTGGGGGTAGTCTAGCTTCTGTTGGGGTAGTCTGGCTTCTGTTGGGGTAGTCTGGCTTCTGTTGGGGTAGTCTGGCTTCTGTTGGGGTAGTCTGGTTTCTGTTGGGGTAGTCTGGCTTCTGCTGGGGTAGTCTGGCTTCTGCTGGGGTAGTCTGGGTTCTGTTGGGGTAGTCTGGGTTCTGTTGGGGTAGTCTGGGTTCTGTTGGGGTAGTCTGGCTTCTGTTGGGGTAGTCTGGGTTCTGTTGGGGTAGTCTGGCTTCTGCTGGGGTAGTCTGGCTTCTGCTGGGGTAGTCTGGCTTCTGTTGGGGTAGGTGAGTGCAACAGTTGCCTCACTCCCTATTGAATGCTATGTGAACATATGCACCAGATGAAAGGAAACTTGCCCAACAGTTTCTGTCCTGCCCGAGAATTACTGTGCTCCGAGATCCAGAACTATATATAAACATTCTTATGTACATTCTTGTATATGCATAAATAAATAAATAAATAAATAAATAAATAAATAAATAAATAAATAACAGCACAAATGTCACCCAACAAGAGATAAGAATTTAAACTTTAATTTAATAAAAAATATATATACAAATTAAGAGCATGAGAGACTGAATATCTCCTAAACAATTTAGTCAAATTAAAGTATCTCCAACAAATCCTCAGAGCCAGATGAAGTGTTTGCCAGGGTGCTTAAAGAATGCAAAGAGGAGCTTTGCGAGCCACTGTCTACCATATTTAATAAATCAATAGAATCAGGCAGAGTGCCAGGGTCGTGGAAGGTTGCTAATGTGGTACCAATTTTTAAGTAAGGAGATAGATCACTTGCGTCAAACTATTGGCCAATTAACCTAACGTCTATTGTGGGAAAGTTATTTGAATCGATAATTGCAACTACAATTCGTCTTCATCTTGAAAAACATAAATTAATAAATGATTCGCAACATGGTTTTACAAATGGCCGTTCATGTTTAACAAATTTGCTATCTTTTTATTCCAGCATAGTTGAGGCAGTTGATAGTGGTAAGGATTGTGATGTTATGTACCTTGACTTTAGCAAAGCTTTTGATACAGTGCCACATGAAAGACTGATTAAAAAGATAGAGGCTCATGGTATTGGGGGGTGCTATATTAAGCTGGACTAGGGTATGTCTATACCAAAGGAAACAGAGAGTTAGTATAAATGGGGTTAAGTCAGAGTGGGAAAATGTTGTAAGTGGAGTGCCTCAGGGCTCTGTCCTGGGACCTCTGTTGTTTATAATATATATAAATGATTTAAATTCAGGTTTGAGTAGCAACATATGCAAATTTGCCGATGATACACAAATAGGCAGGGGAAATAAACACGGAAGAAGACTCACTATCACTTCAAGTCGATCTAAATAGGGTTTTGAAATGGTCAAAAAATTGGAGGACAAGTAAATTATTAAATACTAAACCACATACCAAAAAATGAAGAGACGACGACGTTTCGGTCCATCCTGGACCAATATCAAGTCGATTGTGACACTGTCACAATCACAATCGACTTGTCACAATCGATTTGATAATGGTTCAGGACGGGCCGAAACGTCGTCGTTTCCTCATTTTCTGGTGTGTGGTTTAGTCTTTAATAATTTACTTGTCCTAAAATTTGACATAATGATGTCTGTGAACCGTGAGAAGGACTGCCAGCTACAAGAGGGCGCCTCACCTGGCGGAGGCAAGGCGCCTGTGTGCAGTGGTGATGGCGAGGCTGAGGACAGAGTAGCCGGCGGCCGGCAGGGTTGCATCCGCACCATCCAGCAACGCTGCCTTCACCACCTCTACCTGGTGGCCGGCCACGCCGTAGTGCAGCGCAGTTAATCCATTTCTGAAGCAAAAATGGTGATCAGTTTCCCTTAGCCCAACCACTTGGGCTGTACGGTCTCGCTTCATACAGGTCAGCGTTCAATCCCCGACCGTCCAAGTGGTTGGGCACCGTTACTGCCTTCCCCGTCCCATCCCAAATCCTTATCCTGATCCCCCTTCCCAGTGCTATATAGTCGTAATGGCTTGGCGCTTTCCCCCTGATAGTTCCCTCCCCTTCGGATCTTTTAGCTTGGTTAGATAAAGTTTAATTAAAGTTATTATATAGCACTATTTAAAAGTATATGATTTTTAGTGAAATGAATTCAAAATACTCAAAATCGTTTCAAAGTTAATTATATAGGCTTTTAAACTGAACAAGCGATTGACAAATGCTGTTAAATGTTGTGCCTAACACAATTTTAAAATTAACAAATCCCAAAGAGAAAAATCAGGTAGACATTAGGGATTTTAAGCCCCAAAAATATGTTTAAATTTACAGAATAAAGTAAGTTGGAAATTGGGATTTATAATTAGAAGCGGTAACAATAATACATCTAATGTGATTAGGAACGTAACAATAAAGGGATCTATAGTAAAGAATAAGAGAAAACTTGTCAAACAAGAGTGGCACTTTGTAAAAGGATGCTCGTGTGAATCCCTTATGTGTTTTTTTAAATGTAGACAATTCGTTTTGCAATTACTGATTAATGCAATTTTTCCACAATAGAATGATAAAGGGATCTTTAGTAGTTCGGTCCGTCCTGGACCATTCTCAATCGACTTGAGAATGGTCCAAGACGGACCGAAACGTCTTCGTCCCTTCACCTTCTAGTGTGTGGTCTGGTCAACAGAATGATAAGATAATTAGTTAATAATTCATAAAGATTGGCACATTTGCTACTCTCCACGATTCTGCTGAACTGAAATTATTTATCAAATATAAAAGTCAAGGGCTCACGAAGCTCTTTCTTACCCAAAGACCTTACCTAAGGTCTTACCCTTACCCACGGACCTTACTTCAGGACCCAAAAGACTTCGTCTGGTCCTGCGCGCCGGCCCGCATGTGGATTTGTTGAGACTGAATTTTTGTGTCTGTTTAATAACTTCAATAATGTTTACAAGTTGTTTAACACACTACACTACAATTTGTTTAATAACAAACAATTCAACGTTTTCTTAACTATCTACAAAGATTTGTTCCGTAGGTATAATGTCGAGTTGTTCTCTAGTGAATACAGAAACAAAGTATTTATTTAGAATGTTTCCCATTTCTTGGGCAATATCACTTACAAGCCCTAAGGCAGTTTTTCAAGGGACCAGTCTTCCCTTCCCAGCCTTTGTTTTGTACATCTGGAAAACCCTTTGGTTTATTTGCCTGCCCTTCTATTCGCAGGTCATAATATCTTTTGTTCTACTTTTTTAACCGTTCTTGACAATACCAATTTGTTCTAGATATCCTTCCCCATTTTTTATATGCCCATATGCGACGAGGTAGACTGATCTAATTTTACCGCTAACTAGTAAATCAGCACATTATGAAAATATCCATGTTATATGTCTTATTTTAAGTACATTATGAGCATCAGAGATTATGTACAAGTTCATCAAAGATTATGTACAAGATTATGTACAAGTTCAATTACTGATGGTAACATTACCATCAGTAATATTACGATGGTCGGCCCATCGACTGGTAATATTATTAACCTATTTAGTAGTGTCAGCTAACCGCATCCCTTTTTTTGTTAAATTTGCTCAACAGATGGCCTCAGGAATGACGGAAGTTGCCGAAAATTAGTATTATGCTACAGTGTCGGCCAGGCATAGTGGAGCTTGTTTAGTGTGTTCGGTGGGTGTCCGCGGGTGACGGCTGGCCCTGGTAAGGCCCCTACAGCAACAGTTACAAAATGCAATGAAAACTTCACTAGAATCCTGTGGCATAATATACGTGAAAATGCATTGTACCCTACTACATATGTCGGCCATAATGGGAAGAGCGCCGGTGGTAAGGTAAGAACAAAATATTGTCTGAAACAACTAGGGGTGTGGTGAAGACATTTTGTGCCTTCTGTAATCTTTTTTTGCGCTACGGCTCACAGGGTAAGTATAGGGTGCACAATAAACTAGCCGCCGCTGGCGACAACGACCAATGCTGGGTAAATACAGGTATCAAATACTGTGCGTCTTTTCATTTGTGTGTTGCTCACTCGGCTGTTAGTGATATTTTTACCACTGTATTGCTTTACGTTGCCTGATAACGATGTTCCGGTAATTTTGTTATATTTGTAAATGTAGCGATTTGTTTAAGTAGAGAAAATAATAGAAGTATAATGTGTGAAGTGAACCCAAACTGCGTGCTGTAAGGGAATCGAACTCGGGACCATAATAATAAATAAGTCAATATTAATATTAAAGAATAGTAAATACTAACACGATAACAGTTAGCAATAAAAACAACAATTGACGGGTAACGGATAATAGTAAATATCATAGTAGAGTCAAACCAGTAAAGGTGAACAACGAGAACATCCTAATTTTGGTCTTGGCTAGCAGAGGTCGGTGGCTGCTTTTCAAGCCTAGGCTCACCTGCTCAAGTTAAACGATGGGAAACAAAAATCTTGATCGCCACCACAGTTATAAACAAAAATGTGAAACGCAGCAGCTAGGTTGAACAGTTGAACACATTTCTTGTTTTAATGGATAATTGTCAACAAAAATTATGAAGAGGTGAGCAAGAGCATATTATTATGGAACCTTTTTGGCCGGTAATGTTGAAGCTACACATTTTTATATAGATTGCTCAAATGCATTAGTTAATAATATATAGACTATATACACCTGTCATCTTCATTTGCAGGTGTTAGTATACATTTGAGTTGTTCAGTGCAGCGGGGTTTAGGACCAGTGTTAATGATGGACGAAACTAACCTTTTTGTCGATATGGGGCAGATTTTGTTTATAATATTGATGAGTTTAAAAAGCCTAACGAATCGGTGCCATGTGAAGCTTGGTTAATCAGGGCTTACCAGCTGAGTGCCTCATGCAACCAGGACATGTCAAGAGAACCAGGCTGCATCTGTTTCTAAAAAAAATAATTCGAGACGAGCTTTTGGAATGAACGGTGTCGAGAAGACCCATGCCCTGGGGGACACAGATGCGGTCTTAAGGGCTGGACACAACTGGAGGGACGGTGCCAAGCTGACAGTGTTACTGGTTAGTATATTTCATAGCAGACACTCCGTCAATCTATAAAGGTGATTGCGAGTCCAAAATAAAGGTGGAATTTTCCCCTCCTCTCGCTATGCTAGATCCAAACCCGAGGGGATATAATTTAGAGTGAAGGTTTTAAAAAACTAAATATCTTGCCACTAGCAGAGAATAAATTAGAGACATTATTAACCACAATACTTGGAGGGGGAAAGGAGAGAATTAACAGACTAAACAATGATATGACATGGGTGGACCACAAACAAAATGACAGGTATAAACTTAGTATTATATACACACAGGGATATTAGGAAGAATTTTGAAGGTGTCAGAATTGTAAATAAATGTAGAAAAGAATGATCCCAAAAGGTTTGGGAACCTATATATCAGGTGATTGAAGGTTGAGAGATATAACCAAAGTTCGAATTGATGCTAAACACCATAACCAACACGTACAAAAAAGAAAGCGAGGACGTTTCGGCCCGTCTTGAACCTTATCAAGTCTCGGGTGATTAGATAAGGAAGGTGTGTGATAATGGAAAGTGTTGTCAATTTTACTGTCAATTTTGTCGATGGCACTTCTATTTTCTATTTTCATTCGTGCGTCGTGGTTTGTTATTTTCCAATCACATTATTGTAACTTGTTCTCTGCAGTATACTCGCAGCTACGGTAAGGCAAGTAGACAAGTAGTTAGGAAAAGGCACTAAGCCAGTGCAGGCGATGAGTCACAATAACGTGGCTGAAGTATGTTGACCAGACCACACACTAGAAGTTGAAGGGACGACGACGTTTCGGTCCGTCCTGGACCATTCTCAAGTCGATTGTGATTCAATCGTTCGACTTGAGAATGGTGCAGGACGGACCGAAACGTCGTCGTCCCTTCAACTTCTAGTGTGTGGTTTGGTCAACACTAAGCCAGTATATCTGTACAGCAGCTTGGCACGAAAAACGACTTGGTGCGGATAACAAATCTGGGCCATGAGTCTAATGAGTAAGCAGGTCTATTGTAAATTGGCATTAGTGTTTCGGAGAAGACATACGAACATGTCTTCATTATCAGATATGTGGGTCGAGTGTCAACTCTTATGCATTCGGAGGCCAGTATGAGATGGGATCCACAGGAGACACACTGATTCCATCATTGATGTTTGAATTATAATTACATGAGGGCTACCATCTCTAGTGACCCATGGTATGTGTGTGTGTGTGTGTAAACTTATGAACTCTGTTCATGGGATAGTTATGGGGTTCATAGTAAATTAGACTAACTCTAGTGGCTTCGAAAGGAACACAGGAAGCTTGCCAAACTCCCCTGAGAGGCCACAGCTCTCTCGACCGAGCTATTGAGAAGTTTTCAATTAGATAGACAACAGTAATGTCTACGGGAGAAGGGTGTAACGGAGCGGAGAAAGCTGCGTATAGATGAAGTTCAGTTACTAGGGGGGAGATCACTCACCTGTCAGCCTGATTCCAGACAGCTCCGGCGGCCCGCAGCCTGCGAGCCAGGTCGATGCGGCCCAGCCAGGCTGCCAGGGCGAGGGGGCCGAGGTGCGGCCCGGCCGTCGGTACCGTCACGGCGGCCCGTCTCTCCACCAGTACGGCCAGGGCGTCCCGTGACCCGCCTTTCACAGCGGCCACCAGCGGCGTGTGACCCGTCTCCACCACGTGGTCTATACGCTCCATCCTGCACCATATTGATCCTTAACATCCTGCACCATATTGTTCCTTAACATCCTACACTACATTGGTTACATGCGACCCGTGTCACGCCCGCTGAGCGCCCCCAAAGGTACTTACTGAGAGAACTTGAGGAGGTCGGTGAGGACGTCCCTGACAAGTGTAGCATTGTCCTCCTGCACGGCCTCCACCAGGTCCTGCCCGCTGCTCGGTACACCTGCCCCAGGAGTACACAGTCAGTGCTGCTGACGAGCCCACCACCACTACACCCCGACCTCAGAAGCCTATCAAGGCTTCTCTCGCCTTCGATAGCCTACTGCAGTTGCTCCCCCGCCCTCGGTAGCCTACTGCAGTTGCTCCCCCGCCCTCGGTAGCCTACCAGGGTTGTTCCCCGCCCTCGGTAGCCTACCAGGGTTGCTCCCCACCCCCTCGGTAGGCTACCAGGGTTGCTCCCCCCCCCCTCGGTAGGCTACCAGGGTGTGGACTCTTAAGAATTACATTATTTGCTATTATTTCTACAGAACGAGAAATTCAGAAAAGGTCTATAATAATGTTCTACTCATGGTTTATTAACTGTGTATGTGCAGCCAATCAGAGTGTCAATTTGTCTATTTTTATTTACCAAACGAATGTACAAAGTATGTTTTAGTTACTGGAGATTGGTAAGATAATGATAATGGATGGCGTCAACCCATCCACCTGTTTAGACTGTACTTTTGTAACTATGTAGACTATCGGACATTCATAGACGTAATGGACAATTAGATAGTAGAATTTGGTATTATTCACTTTATAAGAGTCTGACAAGCTAAAAATCAAACTTAATCCTAGCCCTAGTATAGTACATTTATGCACTATATTACATAAATAGCGTGGTATTAGGCCTAGGAAGGTTAGGTTAAATTCTCTTTGCAACATAAGTATAAAACCTTTTTTCGGGTTGTCCAGATTCAATAGTATTGATTTCTTATTGCCTTTTGCGGCAATATATGTACGATGATCGTTATCGTTACTATAAGTACTGTCTAAAGAGGAGGAACGGGCTGCTGGAGTGGACTCACTCTTAGTCCTGATGGTGATGGTGGTCCATGGGCCATGGTAGTCCTCCTGAGTGAGCCGGACACGGACCTGCCTGGCCTGTGCAGGCACCAGACCCTCCACCAGGCAACTCGTCCCACTCCCTCTGCAAATAATTAGTTAGCCTTAAACCTGATGGAGTCGAGTGTTGCGTATTACAGCGCCAAATGTTCATTTACCCTCAGTCAAGGCGAGTGATCGCCTCGTGCCTGCCTCCGTCGTGTCGTGCTGGGGGAAGGAAGGAAGGGAGGGGGGCACAGTTGTGACTTATGGAGATATTATTGTTAGCACCGTGTTAGACTTGGCGCTCGTGCCGGCCGTAAGCACAGTGTATGAAGTCCCAGCAGGTCACTGTGTGCTGAGCCTAGTTTGACTCCTTGTCGTAAAATGGTCATCACCAAAAATGAAATATTGCCGCCATCTATAACTATGGGTTGTCAGTAATTTATGAACGATTTCATTGTTTCTAGTTTAAAGAACCTTACGAAAAGTCAACAAGTAGGCGCAGCTATTCACCTGTCAGGGTGGTTGGACCGGTTCTGGCGTGAGAGGAGGGGAAGTAGGTGGCGGCCGGTTTGATGCACCTGTTAAGGGTGGTAGATCCGGTTCTCCAGGATTAGAGTATAGCTGACCGGTCAGGCTCACCTGTAAATGCTGGTCCAGCCTGTTCTGGGACAGAGAAGTTGGGCAGTGTAGATCTGGGTAGGTTTTTCCGGAAACACCTCCGTCCGGTCCAGCTCCTCCTCCATGGGTCCCTCCTCTAACCCCTGTAATGGAAAATCTTGAGCGGGCATTCAAGGTCGAGCTACTTCTCAAGTTCAAGTATGTTTATTGAGATAAGAAAAAATACATCTCAAAGGGATAGAGTAGCTTAGGCTATTTCTACCCCTCATATCTACCCCCCTAAGCTGCTCCTCAACGTTCAACCTCACTCGGACTCATCAATTCAAAATAATGATGATTTAACATTAGATATTTTGAGTCATTTGCGGATATGTTAGTTTTTATATCGAAAAGTAATATTTTTAAATAAATTAAAACTAACAATACGCAAATTAAATTACAGCATTTTGGTTTAAAATAAGGTAATATATGAATTTTACTTTACGTGATAATTGTATGCCTTTCTGGCGCCATACTATCAAATGAATTGACAAAATACTATTGAGACCTGTGAATGTTCGCACGCGCGCGCGAACTCACAAAAGCACGAGGAATGCCACCCGACTGGTCCCAGAACTGAGAGGCTTGACCTGCTACTGCACGACCTAGGGGGACGATGGGGGGTGGTGGTGGTTGACGGGGTGTTGGTGGTGGACAAGGGAATGGAGTAGATAAGACAAGAGAGTGGATTAGTGGGAAGTAGAGCGGATTAGTGGATTAAGCACCAAATCCACAAAGATTCATACCAGGAGCGGTTGAAGGCCTTAGGGCTAACACTGTAAACCACGACATGACAGGGCGGATCTCGTCAAAACTTTCAAAATACGGAACAATTTGGAGGATGTTGATCCACACAACTTCTTCAAAAGGTCAAACGTGACAGACAAGGAGCAAAGGTTTCAAGCTCAGCAAGCCACAATGTTGGACCTCCAGCATAATTTAGTGCCTTTTTGGGGGGGAAGGAGGGCGGGGTAGCGCTTTATTTGAAAAAGTACAATTCATGTTATATATTTAAAAATGTGCACTTGTGTCGATAACCTGTGGTGCCCATCACGTGTATCCGTTCTTCAATCATATGACATTATAACCCACGGGAGGCAGCTGACACGTGTCGCGATGTGAATGGTCGGATGATTAAGAGACTGCCACCCAGCGTAACGCTTGAAGTCCTGCGGGCCTTTATCGCCCAAGCGGAGCCCTGGAGAGCTCACTTGGGCTGCCAGGTTATAGGGGTCGGCACCACTCAATGGTACTACACACGAATTTCGGAGAACTGCATTTGATGGTTGTATGAAGGACTGAATATGATTAAGATAAAGCTGACGCTTCGAAGAGGGTTAAAGAGTGGCCAAGACGATCATCAGATTTACTGTCAAAAAATGAATTGTGATTCTTGCCACATTGAAGCAGAAATCGGCTGGTCAGAAGTAGTTCTGGAGTCTATAAAAAGTCTTTAATGAATAATCATTCGATGGCCTGTGCAGGAAATTAAGCTGCCTGGGGGAATTCCCATGAGCTACACTACGACCGTCGCCTGTGTGTGCTGATTGAAGACGTGGACTCCAAGCTCTCACGTGTTATCTTGAGAAGCTTGAGAAAATTTTTGGGGCTTAGCGTTCGTGCGGCCCGATCTTCGACCAGGCCTCCTTTTTGTTACACATCCCCCAGGAAGCAGCCCGTAGCATCTGTCTAACTCCCAGGTACCTATTTACTGCTAGATAACAGGGACATCAGGGTGAAAAGAACATTTTGCCCATGTGTCTCCGCCTCCACCTGGGATAGAACCCGGATCCTCAGGACTACGAATCTGAAGCGCTGTCCACCCAGTTGTCAGGCGCCCAGCATGTTATGCAACACCACAGAAAAATAATGTCGTTCAATAAACACGAAACCATTATATTTGCTTTAAAAAATTTGGTCTATGCTGGACGAAGTACTTCAGGACTTTGATCTGACACCCAGACAAGACCATTCGGAGGTAGTAGTTCATAGCACTATTGAGGCAGTATACGAACAGTCAAAACCTCATGGACCCAACCCCACCACCCGTCAGAGAAGTGAAGGTCGTAATCGATTTCGGCGAATCATTCCTCCTCAGTGAAGTCGGGTTCATTCTCGACTCAAAAACTGGATTTCCAGATTCGAATCCCGGGCAGGACAGAAATGGCTCGGCGCGTTTCCTTTTGCACCTGTTCACTTAACCGTAAATAGTTACCCCAAGAGTTAGTCAGCGTGTCCTGGGGAGGATCAGTAATTCGACCTGAGGGGAAGAGGCTCGATATCAGCCTACCATGCATATGTCCACTGACTGCTTGTTCCGACAAGATGAATTATTAAACGCGCGTAACTCTCAAAAGTTATCGAAGCTGTACTCCAGATCATATCAGAATTGTAGCCAAAATTACAAAGACTAGACAGGCAGCCACAACTCTGACTGCCTGCTTTTTTAGTTTTAGCATTTCTGATTTTTAGTTTGCAAATATTACTTAAATTTTCTCCCGTAGATTTAATGGCATGTTTTACCTGAGTTTACCCGAGAGCCACTAACACCAGTGGCATCGACGAGGACAGGAAGCCGGCGGCTTGTCGAAGATCCCCCTAATTGCCTTGATGATATTTTCCAGCTGTAAAAGATCATTAGTAGTAGTAAAAACTTAGTCGTTTTGTGGCTAGTAAGCCGCACTAGCAGTATCCGGTTTATATTGTTTAATAAATATTAGTGTGGGTTGTGTGTGGCAGTATTTGCTTTGCTTATGTTGTGGCTAGGAACCAAAGACCTCTTGTAATGCAAGAGGTCTTGTATTACAAAAAAAATTAAACCTAATTCATTCGAAAGTTCCGGTAAGAGGTTAGGCTTTACGAGGTAACGACCAAAGTCTTGTAGGAACCAAAAAATCTACATTGCCATTTTTCTCTTTGATATTTATGTAAATGAGAATAATACAAGATACCCGATGTGTTTTACAATACATATAGTCTGTTGACATTTAAATAAAATAAAACATGATGTTAATACAAGACATTATTTCATTTTAAATTTCAAACACTGCCAGAGTTCCCTCACTCGTAAACCCTGGTACTCACGTCCTCGTCCTGTAGGTAGGTGTCTGGGAGGACCTCCTTGGCGTAGGCCAGCTCCAGGTAGTCCTCGTAGGCGTCGCTGACGCCCTCACCCGCTCTGTCACAACACACAACAGGTGTAATGAGGACGAAATTGATTAATAAAGATTAAGCCACCCAAAAGGTGGCACGGGCATGAATAGCCCGTAAGTGGTGGCCCTTCTGAGCCATTACCAGTATCAATAGATGATACTGGAGATCTGTGGAGGTGCGACTGCACCCTGCGTGACGGGAGATGTCTCCCGTCTGAGTGGTGGTGGTAGTTGGGAGAGGTAATTGTTGTGATTTTTTAGATGTTAAACCTGAGGGGGTGGTGGTGGCGGACCTGAGGGGGTGGTGGTGGCGGACCTGAGGGGGTGGTGGTGGCGGACCTGAGGGGATGGTGGTGGCGGACCTGAGGGGGTGGTGGCGGCGGACCTGAGGGGGTGGTGGCGGCGGACCTGAGGGGGTGGTGGCGGCGGACCTGAGGGGGTGGTGGCGGCGGACCTGAGGGCTGTGGTAGAGGTCTTGTATTACAAAAAAATAATCTAATTCATTCGAAAGTTCTGGTAAGAGGTTAGGCTTTACAAGGTAACGACTAAAGTCTTGTAGTTCTCGCCTTCTCGAGGGAATGTTTAAATATCTTGTCAGTCACAAATCCTCAGCTGTGTGAGAGTTGTGGCCACTATATATATATATTTGTTTTTGTTTGCAAATCATTTGCAAATAATTTAAATTCAAAACATAAATGTATTCATTAGTCATTCAGAATGGTATTTTTGCATTGTACATTTTAGATAGTTCAGATACCGTTAGTGTACCTCTTGACAATAATCGCACTCAAGCCCATTCAATATATCTCTTGTTATCTTCTACAAGGACATGTATTGGGAAGTTTCAAAACTATTGTTCGAGAGATAGAAGGTTATAGTTTGGTAGTAGTGCCATCCGTCGGTCAATACACAAGGAAAAATAGTGAAATTCGTTATAAAACTTCATAGGAGTACAACAGTAGCTATTCTGGACGTAAACTCCATAGTACTGGAGCTTCAAAATAGGGTTGAAAAAGTCTTGGGTACATTTTCAACGGCAAGCAGATACCAAATAGCTCTACAGATTCCATGGACAAATTTAACTGTTCTTTATATTCATTTCCAAAATTTAATTTTCGTACATTAAATGTTATGAGTCACGGCCAAAATTAGTGTATTAATTTCAGGTTTTAATGTAGTTAAAAGCTTTATGACTTAAGAGTAATGGAAAGTTAGTCAGGGCATCGAAGATTAGGTTCATATTTATTGGTTAGATTTAGCCTCATGATCCCTGCAATGGATATTTATTATGTGTAATTTACATATTGAGTGAGGTTGTGAGAATGGTTTGATGTTAAAGAGCGGGAAGGCGAGATGGCTGGGTACACCATCAAGGAAATGTATACGTTTATCTCAGAATGTTCGACAATATGTTTATTGTTTGTGATGTGTGTCTATATATGTATGGACACGTTGTACTGAACGGGGTGAGGATAGATTGAGCTACCTCATCCCTTTGTGTGTATTTTACTTCAATAAACTTATTTCAATTTCCTTAAATTCACCTGGGGCTGGTTGTATCGGTGGGTGAGGCGTGGCCGTGGTCACCTTGGGTGACCCCGGGGGCGCTGCTGGTGCTGTGGTCATCACCATCCTGGTCCCCCCACTCGACCCTCACCCAGTGGTGACCCACACCCCCCACACGCACCTCCACACCTGCCAAAGGAAGGACATGTTACTTGTGGGGGTCAATACCTATTACAGGTACCATACGAGACAATTAGTGGTTAACTTATAGGCAAACAAGACGTCAACAGTGCAGGCGATGAGTCACAATAACGTGGCTGAAGAATGTTGACCAGACCACACACTAGAAGGTGAAGGGGCGACGACGATGTTTCGGTCCGTCCTGGACCATTCTCAGGTCGATTGTCCATTCTCAAGTTAACAGATCGAGAGACCGAAGCAAGCAGACGAATATGACGTGAAGTCTGTGGTAGAACACCTTCGGTTGGTGTTCTGTTGCATGATCTTTACGTAATATATCTCCGTAAAGTCTAGCTTCATCTTCAAGAAAGAAACGGGAAGTGAGGAATTGGATGCATAGTGTCAAGAATCTGAAAGTAACTGCACGAGGTAAGGAGTGCGTCAGAGGTTGAGGAATTGCTGACATCGCTGTTCAGACTTTCTTGGTTTCAGTGAAAGATTATTCAGAGAAATACAGGTGTGTGAAAGGGGGGTGGACTATTAGGAGAAAGCACCAAGCCATTACGACTGTGTAGCACTTGAAAGAGATCAGGATAAGGTTTTGGAATGGGACGGGGGGAAGAAATGGTTCCCAACCACTTAGACGGTTGGGGAATGAACGCAGACTTGCATGACAAGAGACCGTCGCTCTACCATCGCTGGCACCATTCCCCCACCCCGTCCCATCCCAAATCCTTATCCTGACCCCTTCCAAGTGCTATACAGTCGTAATGGCTTTGTGCTTTCTCCTAATAGTTCCTCCCCCCCCTCTTCACACACCTGATTCGCGTGAAAGACGAATCCATGAAAGAGGAATCGAATCGGATTACAGTGTTGCATATTGACTACATGTCAGTTGCAGGCGGGCGTCCTTGAAGTGACATATTAGGGATTATCTAGTCAAGCTCCTTATTTGGCTTTGTTTACAATGCTATCACTTAATCAGTTGTTTTGAACTCTATTTGACACTTGATGAACTGATTCCTTGGCGAACAGCAATCTTATTCATGTGCCATGAAACTAGCTCAAGTTTTCATGCGCTGAATACCACGATTAGTGAATTAATATGAATAGCAAGTAGGTGATTATTTCAGTGTATAATAGAGATTTTCAGGTCATGGGAATGTGTAAGATATATTAAACTACTCTATGCCTAATTAAACTACACTGATTTTCACTGTAGAAACTCTTTGTATTTTAGAGCAATATACAGGATAACAGTGTAGAGCAATAATGATTATGACAGCAGACGCGAGCCATTCTAGGGTTCCACTTGCTTGCTTACTTATTACTACTATGGTATATGATAGCAGGTGTTATCATATACCGTTTTGCCTTTCCATTGGAGACTTTCGGCGCCGTGGAGAGGGGGAACCTGCTGCCTGAGTAACAGCTTCTCCATATCAACGTACGCTGGCTTTGCGCCCTGGTGAGGCCACTCCTGACCGACAACCAGAGCGCAACTCCATAGTCTCCTGAGACTGATGGATGCCTACTACTATACTATATGAGAGAGAGGTCTACACGCAAGTAGGTGAGAACACGCGTTGGGACCCCCAAGTACGCTTACGAATGGATCGTACAGTAATGGTTTAAGGTAGTGTGCTGACACCGTAGTTGGTCAGGTATTCCTGTCTGATACCAGGCATATCACCTATAGTTGGGCTCGTTTTTAATGTTGGCATAATACTCGATCTCTTGGGGGATGATGCTTGCCCTTTGGGCCTCTGGGCGTATTGAACAGCTGGGGCATTGTTACATTAGAGAGAGGAGGGGGGAGCGCTAGAGGGAGAGTGAGAGGAGGGGGGAGCGCTAGAGGGAGAGTGAGAGGAGGGGGGAGCACTAGAGGGAGAGTGAGAGGAGGGGGGAGCGCTAGAGGAAGAGTGAGAGGAGGGGGGAGCGCTAGAGGACGAGTGAGAGGAGAGCCCCTAGAGGGAGAGCGAGAAGGGAGGCCCTAGAGGGAGGGAGAGTGAGAAGGGGGGGCCTTGAGGGAGAGGGCGAGAGGGGTGCCTAGATGGATTACGAGTAATAATACAAGTTTGCATTGTGAATAAATTTGCTGGTTTAGTATGCGAGACTAATATGTCAATATTTACTACACTATGCCCATGTACTCCATTTGTTTCTCTTATTGTTAAAACTGGGAAGTGTATTGTGGTAACAGGTTACCTGGAGGCCCGGCCAGGCGTGACAGGCTATCTGGAGGCCGGGCCAGGCGTGACACGTTACCTGGAATAAGTTGACCAAACCACACACACTAGAAAGTGAAGGGACGACGACGTTTCGGTCCCTCCTGAACCATTCTCAAGGCGATTGTGACAGACCTCGTCTGCACAGGTTACCCGGAGGGCCGGCCAGGCGTGACCCGTTACACACATACCAAGACCCGGCAGGGTCTAGGGGGCCCTCATGGGTGCCCGTGTGGGAGCCCGCCTGGGTCTGTGTGCTGGGGGGCTCCTTACGGGTACCGGTGGGGAAGACCCTCCGGGTTACCGGTGTGAGGGCCTTCTCGGGTGCCAGTGCTGGGCTCCCCCGGGGCCCAGCGCACGTGGGCCGATCAGATAAGAGTGTCGTAGGAAGGACGTCCCCAGCTGCCTTGAGCCAAGGTTATCATGATTGTGTTGTCCGTGGCCCGCGGACGCTACTCACTCTCCATGTTGATAGCGGGCGGGTGGCGATGACCTCCTTCACGTTAATATCTTGCACAGCCTTCACGGTGCTCTCACTAGATCGTAAATGTGGTAATAGAAGTCATATTGATTAGAAATCTTTTTATTTTCGTATGATGTAAAGTTTCACTCGAAATTGTTGTTGCATAAACTGTCCTGTAGCCATAGCTGGTCACTCTTTCTGGTCACTACAGTCGCGAGAAATACAAAAACAGGCCCAGGAATATACTAAAAAAAAAGGAACAAGCACACGATCACTGTATTTCTAGCAGGGGAAACTATTAGTCAATCGTCGATTGTCGTTTTGCTAAGTACGGAGTTAATATAAAAGCTGTTTCCTGTGTGTTGATGTAGGCGACTGCTTGACTCTTCATACAGTCGGCTAAGTTATTCCATAAGTGATCATCACTGGTGCTTATCACACGTCTTACTAACTCTCGGTAGTCAAGCTCGCCGCATCCATTGTTTACTTTTGTCGCCATGGTAACCACCAGCTGGATATTTAAGATTTATTCACTATTTTTATCAGAACGAAATTCATGCTGTGTTCTTTCGTAATTTCTTTTATATACACAGTTAGCATTTCACAGGGATAAATTCAGGTTAATATATATAATATTTACATAATATAAATAATAATAATAATAATTTATTTAGGAACAGTACATACATAGTTGCAGCGTTACAGTACAAACATTCTGTTAGATATAAAGATAGAGGTAGTACATACAATACCTAAAGCCACTAGTACGCATAGCGTTTCGGGCAACGGTTTCAACGTTTCGGTTTCAGTATGTATAGTACTGTACAGTATGTATGTGTATATTAATCATTACGCAACCAGCTTCAAAAGATTGTTACTTGTTTAGCTAAATGAACCACGACCTTCAGTTTCTGAACCCATTATATCTCTCTGTAATCCATGTCAACATGTCTCACGGGATGGGTATAGGGCTCATAATAAATCACTAAGCTACCACCCCTCTGGTAGCAGTCTTTCTTGTAGATATGTTATTGAATATGACAAATGGTGAGAGCAATGATTCTAGCACGAATCATCTCTTTCGTATGTTTTCTTCACTTGAGAAGTTTAAACATTTACTCTCCAAACTTTTAGAATTTTATTATGGCGTATCGCTAAGAGATGCGTTTGTTGACCCTGCCAACATTATCAAAGGCAGAGTAAAAGTTGGTTGGTTGATGAAGATTAAGCCACCCAACAGGTGGCTGATTCATGCCTGTGCCAAGAGTAAGTGGCACAGGCATGGATAGCCCGTAAGTGGTAGATTTTTTGGAGTGAATGTAGTCTTTGGTCGTGAATAGATATACTGTGTTGTGAGCTCGCAGGTTACAGTCCATTCATTGATGAAGATTAGGCAACCCAATAGGTGACACGGGCATAAATAAAGGTTAGTGATTAATTGATAAAGATTAAGCCTCCCAAAAGGTAGCACGGGCGTGAATAGCCCGTAAGTGGAGGTTCTTAGGAGGCATTACCAGTATTAATAATTGATACTGGAGATATATGGGTGGTTATAGTGTTAGGGTAGCCGACTATATAACCAAGGGTGAGGCGAAGCACCTCACTAATAGGCCTATACAGAGTGATTGGAGATTGATTGATTCTGAAGCTTTATTTGTGATGTATTCACATTACAGGCATAGAACAGTGAAACACTTAGTGCTCAATTAGAACGGTGCAACTTGTATTGTAAACCATTTAGCTTAAAATTACAATGCTGTGAAAGCAAAGCAATTTGAAGGTAACTAATATACTAATATTACCATAACATTATTGAATTTTGCACAGCCTCAGCCTTTTACATCACTAATTTAGGGACTAATTAACCTGGATCAAAATCACTCTGAACACACAGCTCGTGTAACAGGACTCTGACTGAGACAGGATTTAAAATGCTTGTTAAGAAGCCTTTGTACTTGTACTTTGTACTAGCTTTGTACTTTGTACTTTGTACTAGCCTTTGTACAACAATACTTTGTCACGGCAGTTCCCTAATAATTCAAAGTATTCATTGAAGGTATCCCAGTTTTCTTTCCTAATTATTTTATTCTTTAGTTTACATCTGCCACACCATTTATATACACCACATATTCTCAAGTTATATTCCCTACAATCAAGTCGATATTTCTGGTAATGTTCGAGTAGTCAGTAATAAATGTTCGTCTGAAAATAAAGCTTATTTTATTTTATGGATGGGTTACTCACTCGGACAAAAGGAAATCATTAGGTTGTAAATTATTTCAGGAAGTCTAGGTGTGAACATAAGTCTGGGCAGTCTTATAACGAGTACGTAATTTAATTAAATTAAGATGGACTCTTAATATGCATATTGAACATTTCCTCTATTCAGATTACCGCGGGCAACATTTCCTCTATTCAGATTACCGCGGGCAACATTTCCTAAGTGCCAAAGTTCACATCCATACAAGGTTCGACGTTTTTTTAAATAAATTGACTTTCGACTAGGTATCTAAATGACCAGATTAGCTCGGTGACATTTCAGATTCAGATTCAAAATTCAGGTAAAGGTAGATACATTGCAGATGAGTTAAAAACATAATGTTGGATATTTAGGAATGTTGAAATGTTCAGTGAAACATGTGTGTTCTGCCTTTGAGGTCTCTGTGAGCACCAGAGCAATTTACAAGTGGGCACATCTGGAGTAGGTTCAGGGAGTAGTAGTTCTCACCAAACCCCGCACGGTGCCAGGCACAGGGCCAGGCACAGGGCCAGGCACAGGGCCAGGCACAGGGCCAGGCACGGGGCCAGGCACAGGGCCAGGCACAGGGCCAGGCACAGGGCCAGGCACAGGGCCAGGCACAGGGCCAGGCACAGGGCCAGGCACAGGGCCAGGCACAGGGCCAGGCACAGGGCCAGGCACAGGGCCAGGCACAGGGCCAGGCACAGGGCCAGGCACAGGGCCAGGCACAGGGCCAGGCACAGGGCCTGGCCCCATGCCTCAGCTGATTTCTGAATACTTGACCAGACTCACTGTCTAGTAATTTGTTTAGTGATCTGGATACAAAAAAGTCCCGAGATTTAAAAGCAACTACAGTATATTTGCCAGGTTTGAACGTGAGGTTGTATTCAGCACAATATCTTTCACACGTTTATATTGATATTTCTATAGCATATTTTTTTTTGCTGCTGATGTAACTTGAGGTTCAGCATAGCACAAAATATTAGCATTAGTACAGCTGATGCGGCATGGCTCTTGACTCAAGATGGACATCACGTAATTAAGGGATAAAAACACCTTATTTACCTTAAACTTTTAGGGAGAAATTATCTGGGAGATATTACTCTTTCAAACGTACTTTGAATACCTAATAATAAATATATAGGTATCTAGCCATTACAGGAATGCTTTCCTGCTAACCCGTTCTCTTAAATAACTGTGTTCAACTTAGTGAGTTTGTTTAATAGTGTGTTTAGGGCAATTGCGCTTTTGTTATTACAGGGCATAAATGGGTGACACTTGTTTGGTATGGGAACAAGTACAAAGGTGTTTATTGCAGATGGCGATGTACCATGGAACAGAGACCTTGACGACTGATATTAAGTATTCCCAGATTACAGATATCAGAGCTCTGAAAGGGGTTATTCTATCCCTCCATTTTATAACTTTTCGCAGCTTTCTTAAGCATACAGTGGTTAGTGCTGAGGTGCTTAATTTAACGTTAGGGGGAGGGTGTATACAGGTCTCACACTGCGGCTGTAGCCAGGCCAGTGTCCCTCCCTACTATCCCGTACGTCACACTGTTGTACTGTGTGGAAATGTTGTTGGTTTTAAAACATTACACATGTTAAGGGGGCCAGAGGAATCGTCCACGACTTTCTTTACTCCTTTTGCATGAGCTTTTAATTTTTAAAAATTTCACCCAAAATGAAACATTGTTCTTTTAAAGGTTATCACCAACCTTTGATCTCACAATATTATCATCCTCTTTCTTAGTGCAATAGTTGATGCGGCATCAGCTGTAGCTTGATCATATTGAGCGTCGTGATCATATGCTACGTCTGATCTGGGCCAGCCAACCATCTCTGCAACACTGAATCTTTCCATACGTTGAGCCAAAAGATCGGTGTGTCCTGGTGTTGTCTAACGTACGTGATCATTCCCTCCAGACTTACCACTTAGACGTGTGTTAAGAGGGATGCTTTCTTTCCCAGTCTTAACTGCCGCTAACATGATGTACAAATAAAAATCTTTCCATCAAAAGTCAAATATGACTTGTGATGCAAATGACATTGAAGATGCCTGCTAGCAATTGTACTAGTTGACATTTCAATATTATCAAGTTTTCTGTTAAGCAGGCACGCTTGAAGTTAGCCAGGTGGGCAACAGTGGCTTTCTCCTAGTTCAGACGAGTTCTTGGAAGCTTTCTGTTTTCACCGATAGCCGCAACGCTTCTTTTACCTGACGTCTCTGTTCACCCAGTAGTAAATATATACCTGCATTTTTGGAATGTGTATATTGAAGTACATTGAAGGAGCTATGACATGAAGATGCATAGCCAAGTCATCACTGTTTTATACCCACAAATGTCACCACTTAGATCATCATCAATCAGAGAAAGGTATATATATATGTGGCTTCATATTTGTACATCATTGTACAGTTCATCTCGAAACGGTTTACAATAGAAAGTAAGCGACCACGTTGGCTATAACAGAGGTGGTGCACGACTCGCAGCAACTGGCATAAAAGGTGGTCGGTGGTGGACATTTTGGCAAAAACAGGCGGGCAGGTTGGTCGGGGGGAGCGGGCGGGCGGGCGGGCGGGGCGGTGATCTGCCGGGGTATTTGGCTACCACCATTCCTGGCGATTGAGAGCAACTGAACCGTGCTCACCAACACAACCTTAGTCTCACGATTGCTGTTTTTTGTCCGAGAAAGTGTAAAACGTTTGAATAATTCCGGGTCATGCGCGCACCACCAACTACCTCCCTCCCCCTCTTTGTGTGTGTGTGTGTTATATATATATATAATATATATATAATATATATATATATATATATATATATATATATATATATATATATATATATATATATATAATAATGTGTGTATATCACGAAAATAAACACGTGATTAAAAATGCGAGTGTCAGACCACGGAGGAAAATTGAAACAGGAATTTCCTTAAATAAATTAAAAGAAAATTCCTGTTTCAATTTTCCTCCGTGGTCTGACACTCGCATTTTTAATCACGTGTTTATTTTCGTGATATACACACATTATTATATATATATAATATATATAATATATATATAATATATATAATATATATATATAGATATATATATATATATATATATATATATATATATATATATATATATATATATATATATATATTATATAATATAATATAATATAATATCTCGATTTCAGAGATATTCATATGCGCACACACGTCTCTTGTCTCTCTCTCACACACAATCAAGGGATCCAGGTTCGATTCCCGGACGAGACAAACAATTAAAGTTTCTTCTACCTAATTCCTCTGTTCACTTAGTGGTAAATATATACCTGCATATTTGGTATGGGTGCGCGCCCGCGCTTCATAACATAAATGCCACCATTCACTTAATAATTTAGTATATTTTATCATTCAACTACTTTCTAGTTATTACCCAGTTAATATTTAATATTTTATTTCCTACATGCACAATGTGAATTCCAAGTCCCATTACACATTTCCTATTCAATCCACTTTCGAATCTCTGTAATTCTCATTACTAATAATTGTTAGGATATTTTTGGGTTTAGTTTGTTTTTCAGTATAGTTTTAATTCGTTTAAATGACTGTGGTTCAGAATCATATTTCGTCAATTTATCATTATCACATCATTCTAAGGGGAACTGGTAAGGAAGACAGATAATCAGTGATAAAGCTGGAAGAGAACGACAAGACAAGTTGCTCTCTCTAGCTTCCAGATGGAAGCTAGAGAGCTTTACAATGTAAAGCGTGGTAATTCCATCTGGAAGCTAGAGAGAGAGAGCAACGAGCCAGAGGTATTAGGAACAATGTCTTTGATGTTGCATTCACGTGTTGGTTTCAGCAACACGTGTTACTCAAATGCACAGCCTTAAATGTATATATTAGGTAAAGTGTGGTAATTGTCTCGTGTAAATTATATAGGAAACACCGGGAAGGCGGCCCAGGAGCTGATGCTCGACCCTGCAAGCACATCTTTGCAAGTACAGGTACGTTGTATACGTTGACACACACAAGCAACACCACAACTTAAAAAGAGTTTGAGTGGTATCTACTATGAACTAAAACACTGTCCAACACAGGCATCCGAAACGCTGCGCGTACTAGTGGCTTTACAAGAATGTTATTACTATCCTATGTATCCTCACAATCCCAATGTACCTTCTTGTATATATATAAATAAATAAATAAACAGGCTGGGGCAGGACGGGAGTTAATAACTAACATCTTAGATGAGTCACAAGGATGCAAGGAATCATTTCGGTGCATGAGTAACGAGTATAAGGAGCTAATGCAATACTGACCGCCAGCTGAGTAGTAGAGCCCAGGACATGACCCTTGTCTTTCAAACGCACAAAGACACAAATGTTCGCACACACCGAACCAGACAAATGAAAATGAGGAAACCAGAGATCTGATCGTAACATAGAAGATACTCGGACTGACAAAATTAACAGTTTAGCAGGAGTAGGAACTGAAGGAAAGGGGGCACATAAAGGAACTAGTAGCTCCAATTAGTGAGACGTAATAAAGTATGTTCTCATTGTATGGGTTGCAAGTAGAAGGGGAGTACATATATTTATGCTCAAACCCTTCTACATAATTTTTTAATGTATAAAATATGCAAATACTGTATCTACAAAATAACTACTGTAATTGATGCTTTGTATATCTTATGAATAAACTAGATGGCGTACCCCACAGTGCCCGGGGTCGAGCCTGAAAGATCGCGCCATTTAAGTGTTGGGAACCCATAGAATGAATTATGATTATGAACAGATGATGAAACTTTGACTTGGCGACTACCATTACATCTCCACCAACGTATTGGGGAAAGGCGTCGCTATTAGCGCCGAGTCCTATTAATAGGGGCAATGGAGCCGATCTTGACCCGCCTATGACAGTCATAGCTCCACCTGTCATCCTGCAAAATTGTGTGAGGCTAGCACCAAGCCTCTGACGTCCAAACTTGGACAGAAAGAAAGCAGAAATCTTCTTTTATAGATGTAGATTGTTGTTGTTATTTTCAAGCACCGTCGAGGGTCATTGCATGAGACCAAAAAATGTGAGGCCGAGGAGCTGTAGCTTCATCTCTTTAAACACAATTAGGTAATAACATTATAGTGCATGTTGCCAGAGGCTGTGCTTGAGCCTTTATTAGACATTAATTTTCTCTCCTGATGTCAGACATTTCATGCCCAGATGCTTCTCTGTTCAACATGTACCTAGTGGATAAGTGGTTTATTTTCTAGGAGAAAATTTCGTACTACTTCGAATGTCTCCTTGGGTCTGCTTTGATTTTGATGCCTACGATCATATCTTCTGTACCGTACTGCATAAAAATACGCTATTAATAACTTGTAATAAATGTTTTTGTTTTATTATGACCAAATATGTTTTGTTGAATAGCTGTGATGTGACTTTCATATTATATAAGTCGGTTATTAATTAAAGGAAATGATTTCAGTTTTTCTTAAAGAGCCCATAGTTGAGTGTAGGCTGCTTTAGTACGGCACCTAGAGTGTTAATTGTTTTCTTCCAGAGGCATACCAAAGGACATCACAAGCTAACTTAAAAAAACACAGAAATGAAACGACCTTGAACAATCTTGAAGTGGAAATTATTTTTCTCTTTGCAGTACTTTGTGAAGATCTTGGCAAAAAATTAGTGTGTATATATTTTCTTTCGATCAGGACAGATTACTTCAAATGAAAAGTTGTCCACTCATCAGGTTCAAAACAAAGCACCACAGATGGTTCTCGAATAATTAAAGGTCAAAGACATGAAAACATGGCCTGGTATCGATTACAAAATATGGCTGAGCAATGTAACAACAGAGAGCCTAATGCTCAGTTTTCCGAATAGCGATAAATACACATTATTATTAACATCTTTATTGACAATTACAATTTTGCCTAATCTGAGGATTTCAATTAAGCCTTATTAAAGATAAATACACGGTAACTGTGAGAGGCAGCAGTAGTAGTGTGAGCGTTGGGAGGTCATATACTTAACAGGAGCCATGGAAGTTACCGTAGACAGAAAAAGATTCTACTTTGCGACAGGAGGCTAATGACAATCTTGGATACGTCAAGTACATTAATCAGGCGAACAGTATTAACATGAATTTGCATTGCAGGCTGTTGACTTGCTTATTAAAGCAAATTGTAACAAAGCGATAAAATAATGGCGTTGCTTCATCAGCTGTGGCAAAGAAAATGCTGAAACTAATGATTGACCAAACGCAGATATAAGAGGTAGTCTTAAACACTAACAAATACAGCGAAGATATATATATATATATATATATATATATATATATATATATATATATATATATATATAATATATGTATATATATGTATATATATATATATATATATATATATATATATATATATATATATATATATATATATATATATATATATATATATATGTCGTACTTAGTAGCCAGAACGCACTTCTCAGCCTACTATGCAAGGCCCGATTTGCCTAATAAGTCAAGTTTTCCTGAATTAATATATTTTCTCTAATTTTTTTCTTATGAAATGATAAAGCTACCCATTTCATTATGTATGAGGTCAATTTTTTTTTATTGGAGTTAAAATTAACGTAGATATATGACCGAACCTAACCAACCCTACCTAACCTAACCTATCTTTATAGGTTAGGTTCGGTTAGGTAGCCGAAAAAGGTAGGTTAGGTTAGGTTAGGTAGGTTAGGTAGTCGAAAAAACATTAATTCATGAAAACTTGGCTTATTAAGCAAATCGGGCCTTGCATAGTAGGCTGAGAAGTGCGTTCTGGCTACTAGGTACGACATACAATATATATATATATATATATATATATATATATATATATATATATATATATATATATATATATATTGTGTGTGTATATATGATTATGATAATCATCTTTGTACTCTATATGTAATTCCTTTTTGTAACATAGTTTAAATAAAACAAATATATATATGTATATACAAAAGAATGGGGGTGGTAGGAGAAGAAAACATTAAAGTGTTCAGTGAGAATCCACAAGGTTTTCTCTGAATACTCCTTATTTTCTTCTCCGAGGCTGTGGATCACCACATTTGCATTAGAGGTGGTACCCTCACAACCTCTATATATAAATATATAAATATATATACTCGCAGGTGCACTATGTTAAAAAACAAATTTGGTTTGTTTCACACAGCCAAATTGTGAAGTAACAGAGGAAGAGGTCTTGACACGCATTTGTTCAATGATAAATGTAGAGGAATCAGCTGAGCATTCCTCAAATAAAATAAGCTTATATATATATATATATATATATATATATATATATATATATATATATATATATATATATATATATATATATATATAATATTTAAAATCAAGCTAGAAGAAGACAATGCAATGTTTTCATGGGCCAGGATACATCTGGGAGACACACATCTAGTAACTATCGCAAAATTCTAGTATTCATCTAATTGTATTCAATTAGTTGTGCTTACGGGGGTTGAGCTCTGCTCTTCGGTCCGCCTCTCAACTGTCAATCAATCAACTGTTACTAACTACTATTTTTTTCCTCACACACGCATCTCCAGAAAGCAGCCCGTAGCAGCTGTCTAACTCCCAGGTATTTACTGCTAGGTAACAGGGGGCATCAGGGTGAAGGAAACTCTGCCCATCTATCATATACATGTGTGTTATATACTGCCCATCTACTGTCATATACACCATGTAAACTTTGCGAAGGAGAACATGCATGAATGCTCTTCAACATAATGTTGGAGAATGTTCCATATTAAGGATTTTAGGTCCACTGGAATGAAATATATGATGAATGCAAATGTTATATTTAAGTACTGGCACAATTGATAAGTTGATTTGTACTATACTCGCCTAGCTGTGCTTGCGGGGGTTGAGCTTTGGCTCTTTGGTCCCGCCTCTCAACTGAAGTAGAGATTCTGGAGCCTATTGGGCTCTTATCAAATCTACATTTGAAGCCGTGTATGGAGTTTGCCTCCTCCACATCACTGCCTAATGCATTCCATTTGTTAACTACTCTAGCACTGAACAAATTATTTGTAATTTGTCTGTGGCTCATTTGGATACTAGGTTTCCACCCGTGTCCTCTTTTTCATGTTCTACCCATGCTAAATAGTTTTTGTCCACCCTGTCAATTCCTCGAAAAATTTTGTAGGTGGTTATCATGCCTCTCCTTACTCTCCTGTCTTCCAGAGACGTGAGGTTTAGCTCCCGTAGCCTTTCCTCGTAGCTCATACCTCTCAGTTCTGGTACTTGTCTGGTGGCATACCTCTGAATCTCCTCTAACTCTGTCTTGTGCGATAACTGTGTAATGATTCCAGTCTTCCCTACAGTGACGTGTTATTGTCCCTCTTCCCTTTCCTCCCGCAATCACTATAATCACCCCTTCCCCCCCCCCCCCAGTACCCTTTCTCCAGCCCTCGCCAGCCCACCCCTCCCCCCTTAGCACCCTCCTCGCCCCTTCAGTACCTTTCTACAGCTGACCATGTCCACTCCCCACCGGCTCTCCACCTGCCCACCATTCAGTTTCCCACACACCTTAGCCTGGCAATTACCCGTCTAACAACTCCCCCCCCTCTCTACCCTCCCTCCCACTGACAAGTCCCCCCTTTCCCACCAGAGCACCTTCGTCCAATGACTTTGCAATATTATGCAATATTGTTATATGTAAAGGTGGTGTAAATGTTCTAAATGCCAATTAAAATTTATTTACACATTGCTATATATATATGATTTGTTATTATAATGCGTGCTTGAAGAAACACTTCAGTCACCTCCTGTGACTGGATGCTTAGTAAACCCCATTGTACTAATCTTAGATCTGAACTTCGTCCATAGAGGGCAGTTGAACATCTATATACATGTTGGTTATAACGTTGTAACACAAGGGATATATATATATATATATATATATATATATATATATATATATATATATATATATATATATATATATATATATATAAACACACACATATTCCTCTTCTCGGCGAATATACACAGTTTATATGTTCAGGACCAAAGGTAGTATACTTCTTGTTTGGTTAGTAATTAGGAAGTGTAGCGTACGGTCTTAGTAAGTTAATGGCCAATACGTCGGTGATAGAAAATAGATTATAACAGTTTGAATAATAATTGCTGATGAGATCTATGCTGATTTATATTGATTTACTCATATTCATATAGAATGGCACAAAAGGCTGCGAACAGCACAATGAATATTTAGAGCAAATCTATTCTGGATACCGATTAATTTCTGAATTTAAAGTCTCGTGCATATATAGTTGATAAGTAGGCCTACATATATAGCTGTCATACATATAATTCCTCCAGCTAGTTAATTTTAATTTCCAGCTATATATTTTAAACTTGGAAATATGAGAAACTGTATTTGTTGTCCAGATTAAAAAGCAGTGTGACAAAAATTAAAGGCAACATTTAATGACTGGTGCCATTTAAATTTGGCGCTGCTCCTGCATACGTATCGATCAAGGCATGCATGATGGGGCAGGAGTGCCTGCCAGCCACTAACCTACAGTAATTCTTCTCTACGTAACAAGCCCCTCATGCTAAATACTTTACTTTTAACCTAAGCATGACGTAAAGCTTAATAATACAGACTACGCAATACGCAGGCACACTAATTACTCAGAATAATACAAAAATAAAGCATAATTTGGCCGTAGTGCATGCGTGGGACAGGTAGAAAAGTTGTAAACAAGATCTAATAATATTTTACTATATGCACACTAAAGTCTTCTAAAAGCCAACTTTCACCTGCAAATTCTCGCTCATTAAAATTTTTAGTCGCCTTCAGTGATACATTCTAGTGGATACACGTTTGAATTATTATTATTCTGTATTGTAACAAGTCATATATGTAATACGGGCTGCAGTTTCAATATCACATTCATAAGCAACTTTAAATCTAAATATTAAAGTATTTGAATGTACAAAACTTTATTGCTAAAGAATATCGTGTAGTTCAAATAGAGCAGAAAAAGAGTTGAATACCTTTTACTGTAAGAGTTCCAGAGTCTATAGATCTCCATCCCTTGCGCTGAACATTATTGGAACACCGACTAACAAAGACGCAATGAGTTCATTGACCGTCTCGAAAACATGTCATGAGTGGTTTTAGTGCGCCTTTTGTGATATTTTCAGCGCCCCCGCTTAAAATACAGGGCGCATGTAGAATTAAGGTAAGTGTAAACGTTGTTGAAGTTGTACAGAATAAGGAAGAAAGCGCTCGAGGCGAGAGAAACAGAGATGCATGTGTTTACAAACAAAAAGGTGTCAGTGTTTATTTGGGTTGAATGCGTCACCGAGGAGGAGAAACGCAGAATGTGGGCGATGCCAGTTTCGCAATCGTCGTCTTATATCCCTTTGAGTTTTGCCACCAAGTGTCTTGAAATAACGTGGGTGTGTGGTGAGGAATAGAGCGGTGAGGTGAGGTGTGAGAGACGAGAGCGGGTCGGGGGGGAGGTGGGACAGGAGCGGTGGAGGGAAGGGAAATTATTGATTAACGCGGCTGTGTAAGTGGGCCTGCCTGCCTGCCACCAGCCAGCCGCTCTCCCCCCAGCTACCAGGCCTACCCTGCAACGCGCTGCAACCACCATGCAACACTCAGGTAGATATACTCACCCTACGCGCCTGTGTTGATTCTAAATGCGTTTGTAAGTGCTTAAAGCAACGGGAAAAAGCACTCCAAATATCGCTTTCAGTGTGTGGTCCGAGGAAATAGGCCTACATTAAAAAGTGAGAGGACGGCTCTCTGGATGGAGTGGTAGCTATTGATTTTTAGGCATGTTGCATCCCGGTGAGCGAGGCTGCCAACCCTCTGGACAAAGAGGATGTACAATGGCTCAGTCTTCACAATTTTGTCGTACTGGACAATGTCTTGCTACCAAACTCTGTTGAGTTTCCTCACCTCAGTTCTTATACTTAATCCGGGTGCTCTACTTATCACTATTGACCGATGGCTTAAGGTAAGATTCCACTTGCTCACCTGTCAGGTCGTGTAGGCATATGCATACTTGCATATGCCTACATATTGTAACCTATCCATATTATTTCCCCCATGCATACCTATGCAGAATTATAACCTATGCATATAATTCCTTAGACTGCAGTCTAAATGAATTGACATGGGAGAAAATATGGTGAACATACCCATACCGGCTTTGAAATTACTACATACAAATTTATTTTCATCTTTAAATTGTTATTAAATACCAGAGTTGTGTATAGATATACTCAGTGCATTGCTGAAATCTGAGTATACTCTGTGACAATACACCTGTTCTTCAGTGACACACCTTTTCTCCATTTAAGAAGTTACTGTATATGGTAGAATTATAATTGAAGATTATGTGCAGTGGAGAGAGTACAAGTCTTCATGAGAAAATCAGTTGATAATGTGTTGGTATACTATCAAAGTGTGTAAGAAAAGGAAATTAAGTGATTTGATGGAGAAAGTTAGTTTTTATATGGACTTTACTAGATTTGTTAGTCATTGTACAGTACTAACTATTGATATTAGCTAAATTCATTTACTATATAGTCATTTTGTCATGGACTATATGATCAAGGATTGTGTTTAAAATTTTTTTTATATACTGTTAAAGTTTTGCATATATTGTACACTTGTGTACAGGTGCAGTGTTCACAACACTGGAATTGTGCTTGCATTGTAAAATACTAATACCTGTATAATAATAGCATTAAGATAAAGTGAAAATATGCTAATTGATAGTAAATAAATAATATCAAATCTAGATATTGTGGCCAGCCCTGGACAGTATCAGTACGAGTGGTATTGTGCATTTCAGACATAATTATGTTTTTTTTTTTTTTAAATAGAATCTGCTTTCTAATCTCCAAATTGTGAAACCTTCAAAACAGTTTTATGAACTGATATTACTGAAAACTTGTACTGCTATTTAACTAAGAGAGTTTCTGGTAAAATATTTCATTTTCAAACTAATTCCTATCCTTAACCCAAACCTAGCATTACCTTATTTAACTTAGATCTTACATAACTAAATATAACCTAACCTAATTTAATGTAGCCTAATATCTCTAGAAAAGTAGAGAAAGTGTGGCTCAGTAAAGGCATCAAATGGTGAAAGGGATGACATGTTTTGATAGCAAAAGTGATTAGTTTCGTAGTCATATTTATTTTGAAAACAATGAAAGCCCCAAAAAGTAAATATAACCAATATTTTGCATAGAAAAGAATTAATTTCCATTCTCTAATTAGGCAAGTTCTACAGTATCATAAAGTCAAATGCTGTAACAGACATGTTGGTACTATAACCTCTATAGATCTTTAGTTAATTCTATTATTAATAATTCAAAAAAAGTCTATAGCATAATGATTATCAGGTGTAGGCAACACACACACACACACACACACACACACACACACACACACACACACACGAGGATATGCACAAAAGTGCATATGAAGATAGGAAGTATGTGTGCGTGCGCACACACACAGATGAAGTGTATGCAAACACAGATGAAGTGTGTGCACACACAGATGAAGTGTGTGCACACACAGATGAAGTGTGTGCACACACAGATGAAGTGTGTGCACACACAGATGAAGTGTGTGCACACACAGATGAAGTGTGTGCTCACACAGATGAAGTGTGTGCACACACAGATGAAGTGTGTGCACACACAGATGAAGTGTGTGCACACACAGATGAAGTGCGTGCACACACAGATGAAGTGCGTGCGCGCGCACACACACACACACACACACACACACACACACACACACACACACACACACACACACACACACACACACACACATAGGAAGTGCATGCACACACACACACACACACACACACACACACACACACACACACACACACACACAGGAAATGCATGCGCGCACACACACACACACACACACACACACACACACACACACACACACACACACACACACACAGGAAGTGCATGCACACACACACACACATAGGAAGTGCATGCACACACACACACACATAGGAAGTGAATGCACACACACACACACAAAGGAAGTGTATGCACACACACACACACACACACATAGGAAGTGTATGCACACACACACATAGGAAGTGTATGCACACACACATAGGAAGTGTATGCACACACACATAGGAAGTGTATGCACACACACATAGGAAGTGTATACACACACACATAGGAAGTGTATACACACACACATAGGAAGTGTATACACACACACATAGGAAGTGTATACACACACACATAGGAAGTGTATGCACACACATAGGAAGTGTATGCACACATAGGAAGTGTATGCACACACACATAGGAAGTGTATGCACACACACACATAGGAAGTGTATGCACACACACACATAGGAAGTGTATGCACACACACACATAGGAAGTGTATGCACACACACACATAGGAAGTGTATGCACACACACACATAGGAAGTGTATGCACACACACACATAGGAAGTGTATGCACACACACACATAGGAAGTGTATGCACACACACACATAGGAAGTGTATGCACACACATAGGAAGTGTATGCACACACACACATAGGAAGTGTATGCACACACACATAGGAAGTGTATGCACACACACATAGGAAGTGTATGCACACACACACACATAGGAAGTGTATGCACACACACATAGGAAGTGTATGCACACACACATAGGAAGTGTATGCACACACACATAGGAAGTGTATGCACACACAGATAGGAAGTGTATGCACACACAGATAGGAAGTGTATGCACACACAGATAGGAAGTGTATGCACACACAGATAGGAAGTGTATGCACACACACATAGGAAGTGTATGCACACACACAGGAAGTGTATGCACACACACACACATAGGAAGTGTATGCACACACACACATAGGAAGTGTATGCACACACACACACACACATAGGAAGTGTATGCACACACACACACATAGGAAGGGTATACACACACACACACACACAGGAAGTGTATGCACACACAGATAGGAAGTGTATGCACACACAGATAGGAAGTGTATGCACACACAGATAGGAAGTGTATGCACACACAGATAGGAAGTGTATGCACACACAGATAGGAAGTGTATGCACACACACATAGGAAGTGTATGCACACACACATAGGAAGTGTATGCACACACACATAGGAAGTGTATGCACACACACATAGGAAGTGTATGCACACATACATAGGAAGTGTATGCACACATACATAGGAAGTGTATGCACACACATAGGAAGTGTATGCACACACACATAGGAAGTGTATGCACACACACATAGGAAGTGTATGCACACACACATAGGAAGTGTATGCACACACACATAGGAAGTGTATGCACACACACATAGGATGTGTATGCACACACACATTGGAAGTGTATGCACACACACATAGGAAGTGTATGCACACACACATAGGAAGTGTATGCACACACACATAGGAAGTGTATGCACACACACATAGGATGTGTATGCACACACACATAGGAAGTGTATGCACACACACATAGGATGTGTATGCACACACACATTGGAAGTGTATGCACACACACATAGGAAGTGTATGCACACACACATAGGAAGTGTATGCACACACACATAGGAAGTGTATGCACACACACATAGGAAGTGTATGCACACACACACACATAGGAAGTGTATGCACACACACACACATAGGAAGTGTATGCACACACACACACACATAGGAAGTGTATGCACACACACACACACATAGGAAGTGTATGCACACACACACACACATAGGAAGTGTATGCACACACACACACATATGAAGGATATGCACTCACACACACACACACACACACACAGGAAGTGTATGCACACACACACACAGGAAGTGTATGCACACACACACACACACATAGGAAGTGTATACACACACACACACACACATAGGAAGTGTATGCACACACACACACATAGGAAGTGTATGCACACACACACACACACACACACACATAGGAAGTGTATGCACACACACACACACACACATAGGAAGTGTATGCACACACACACACACACATAGGAAGTGTATGCACACACACACACACACACACACACACATAGGAAGTGTATGCACACACACACACACACACAGGAAGTGTATGCACACACACACACACAGGAAGTGTATGCACACACACACACACACACACACACACACACACACACACACACACACACACACACACACACACACACACACACACACAGGAAGTGTATGCACACACACACACACACACATAGGAAGTGTATGCACACACACACACACACACATAGGAAGTGTATGCACACACACACACACACACACACATAGGAAGTGTATGCACACACACACACACACACACACACACACACACACATAGGAAGTGTATGCACACACACATAGGAAGTGTATGCACACACACACATAGGAAGTGTATGCACACACACACATAGGAAGTGTATGCACACACACACATAGGAAGTGTATGCACACACACACACAGGAAGTGTGTGCACACGCACACATATAGGAAGTGTGTGCACACACACACACATATAGGAAATGTGTGCGCACACACACACACATATAGGAAGTGTGTGCACACACACACATAGGAAGGGTATGCGCACACACACACACATAGGAAGGGTATGCACTCACACACACACATTAAGTGTATGCACTCACACACACACACATAGGAAGGGTATTCACTCACACACAAACACACACATAGGAAGGGTATGCACTCACACATAGGAAGAGTATGCATTCACACATAGGAAGAGTATGCACTCATACACATAGGAAGGGTATGCACTCACACACACACACATACACAGGAAGGGTATGCACTCACACACACACACAGGAAGGGTATGCACTCACACACACACATAGGAAGGGTATGCACACACACACACACACACACACACACACACACACACACACACACACATAGGAAGGGTATGCACTCACACACACACACACACACACACACACACATAGGAAGGGTATGCACTCACACACACACACATAGGAAGGGTATGCACTCACACACATAGGAAGGGTATGCGCGCACACACACACACACACACACACACACACACACACACACACACACACACACACACACACACACACACAGGAAGGGTATGCACTCACACACACACACAGGAAGGGTATGCACTCACACACACACATAGGAAGGGTATGCACTCACTCACACACACACATAGGAAGGGTATGCACTCACACACACACACACATAGGAAGGGTATGCACTCACACACACATATTTTCATATCAATCATATTATCGATTCATTTCTCTCAATGTTTGCGGACGATGCTAAAATTATGAGAAGGATTAAAACAGAAGAGGACTGAGGCTTCAAGAAGACATAGACAAGCTGAAGGAATGGTCGAACAAATGGTTGTTAGAGTTTAACCCAACCAAATGTAATGTAATGAAGATAGGTGTAGGGAGCAGGAGGCCAGATACAAGGTATCATCTGGGAGAGGAAATTCTTCAGGAGTCAGAGAAGGAAAAAGACTTGGGGGTTGATATCACACCAGACCTGTCTCCTGCAGCACATATCAAGCGGATAACATCAGCGGCATATGCCAGGCTGGCCAACATACGAACGGCATTCAGAAACTTGTGTAAAGAATCATTCAGAACTTTGTATACCACATATGTCAGGCCAATCCTGGAGTATGCAGCCCCAGCATGGAGTCCATATCTAGTCAAGGATAAGACTAAACTGGAAAAGGTTCGAAGGTTTGCCACCAGACTAGTACCCGAGCTAAGAGGTATGAGCTACGAGGAGAGACTACGGGAATTAAACCTCACTTCGCTGGAAGACAGAAGAGTTAGGGGGGACGTGATCACCACATTCAAGATTCTGAAGGGGATTGATAGGGTAGATAAAGACAGTCTATTTAACACAAGGGGAACACGCACAAGGGGCCACAGGTGGAAACTGAGTGCCCAAATGAGCCACAGAGATATTAGAAAGAACTTTTTTAGTGTCAGAGTGGTCGACAAATGGAATGCATTAGGGGGTGATGTGGTGGAGGCTGACTCCATACACAGTTTCAAGTGTAGATATGACAGAGCCCGATAGGCTCAGGAATCTGTACACCTGTTGATTGACGGTTGAGAGGCGGGACCAAAGAGCCAGAGCTCAACTCCCGCAAACACAACTAGGTGAGTACATAGGAAGGGTATGCACTCACACACACACACACACACATAGGAAGGGTATGCACACACACACACACATAGGAAGGGTATGCACTCACACACATAGGAAGGGTATGCACTCACACACACACATAGGAAGGGTATGCACTCACACACATAGGAAGGGTATGCACTCACACACATAGGAAGGGTATGCACTCACACACACACACACACACACACACACACACACACACACACATAGGAAGGGTATGCACTCACACACACACACATAGGAAGGGTATGCACTCACACACACACAGGAAGGGTATGCACACACACATAGGACGGGTATGCACTCACACACACATAGAAAGGGTATGCACTCACACACACACACATAGGAAGGGTATGCACACACACACACACACACACACACACACACACACACACACACACACACACACACACACACACACACACAGAGGAAGGGTATGCACTCACACACACACAGAGGAAGGGTATGCACTCACACACACACACACACATAGGAAGGGTATGCACTCACTCACACACACACACATAGGAAGGGTATGCACTCACACACACACACATAGGAAGGGTATGCACTCACACACACACACATAGGAAGGGTATGCACTCACACACACACACATAGGAAGGGTATGCACTCACACACACACACACAGGAAGGGTATGCACTCACACACACACACACACACACATAGGAAGGATATGCACTCACACATATAGGAAGGATATGCACTCACACACACACATAGGATGGATATGCACTCAAACACACATAGGAAGGGTATGCACTCACACACACACACACACATAGGAAGGGTATGCACTCACACATAGGAAGGGTATTCACACACACACATAGGAAATGTGTGCGCGCACACACACACATATAGGAAGTGTGTGCACACACACACATAGGAAGGGTATGCACTCACACACACACACATAGGAAGGGTATGCACTCTCACACACTCACATAGCAAGGGTATGCACTCACATAGCAAGGGTATGCACTCACATAGCTAGGGTATGCACTCACATAGCTAGGGTATGCACTCACATAGCAAGGGTATGCACTCACATAGCAAGGGTATGCACTCACATAGGAAGGGTATGCACTCACATAGGAAGGGTATGCACTCACATAGGAAGGGTATGCACTCACATAGGAAGTGTATGTACACACACACAAAGTGTGTGCGCGTGCACACGCACGAAGTGTATTCGCGCATGCGCACACACACACGAGGTGTATGCGAGCGCGCGCGCACACAGTCATTTACAACCCTCCACTAAATGACAGAAGACCTAGACAGGAGTTTGATAGGAACAACATGGCAACCATTAATATAATAGAGAGAGCAGCTTCAGTTGCCTACAGGAATGGCTCAAGACTCTTAATCATGGTGGATTTCAACCATGGAAAGATAGACTGGGAGAATGGGGACCCACATGGTGGTGCAGATACGTGGCGAGCTAAACTCTTGGAAGTGGCAACAAGAAATTTTCTGAGCCAGCATGTCAAGGAACCCACAAGAGTGAGAGGCAATGATGAACCAGCTAGACTCGACTTGATATTCACCCTGAATGAGCCAGAAATAAGGGAAGTCTAAGTTGAATCGCCCATAGGAATGAGTGACCACAGTGTACTGACCTTTGAGTACTTGGTGGAGGTAGGGATAACCTATCCAAGGATGGGAGCGGAGGGGAAAAGACTGAATTACCGAAGAGGAAAAAATGATGAGGAACTTCCTCAGGGGAATACCATGGGAAACAGAACTTAGAGACAAGAATGTGCAGGTCATGATGGATTTTGTCACCCAAAAGTGCCAGGAAGCTGCAGACAGGTTTATCCCCGTCCAAAAGGAGAAAAACGAAAAACAGAAAAACCCATGGTTCAACCAGGAATGTAAAGTAGCGAAACAACTGAGTAAAAGAACATGGAGAAACTACAGAAATAACAGAACACCAGAGAGCAGGGAGAGATAACAGAGGGCCAGAAATGAGTACATCAGAGTGAGGAGGGAAGCAGAGAGACAGTTTGAAAATGACATCGCGAGTAAAGCCAAGACCCAACCAAAGCTGCTCCACAGCCACATCAGGAGGAAAACAGCAGTGAAGGAACAAGTGATGAAGCTGCAGAAAGGGGAGAACAGATACACAGAGAATGACAAGGTGTGTGAAGAACTCAACAAGAGATTCCAGGAGGTCTTCACAATAGAACAAGGAGAAGCCCCTGCACTAAATGAGGAGGCGGCAAACCAAGCAACCTTGGAGGAATTTGACCTCACCAGTGATGAGGTCAAAAGGTGTCTGCTGGAGCTGGATGTGACAAAGGCTGTTGGGCCTGATAGAATCTCACCATGGATACTAAAGGAAGGTGCAGAAGCACTAAGTGTGCCACTCTGTATGGTGTATAACAGGTCACTGGAAACAGGAGACTTCCCAGAAAGTTGGAAGACAGCTAACGTGGTCCCAATATACAAAAAGGGTGACAGGCAAGAGGCACTGAATTACAGGCCAGTTTCCTTAACTTGTATACCATGCAAGGTGATGGAGAAGATCGTGAGGAAAAGGCTCGTAGAGCATCTGGAGGGAAGTAACTTTGTAACGCACCACCAACATGGGTTCAGAGATGGTAAATCGTGCCTCACAGGTTTAATAGAATTTTATGAACAGGCAACGAAAATTAGGCAGGAAAGAGAAGGGTGGGCCGACTGCATATTCCTGGATTGCCAAAAAGCCTTTGACAAAGTACCCCAGAAAAGGCTGTTAAAAAAGTTGGAGCAACAGGCAGGAGTAAAAAAGAAGGTGCTCCAGTGGATAAGGGAGTACTTAAGCAACAGGAAACAGCGAGTAACGGTGAGGGGGGAGACATCAGAGTGGCGAGATGTCACCAGCGGAGTCCCACAGGGCTCAGTACTTGGACCCATCCTGTTTCTAATATATGTGAACGATCTTCCAGAGGGTATAGATTCATTCCTCTCAATGTTTGCTGATGATGCAAAAATTATGAGAAGAATCAAGACGGATGAAGATAGACAGAGACTACAGGATGACCTGGATAAACTGGAGGAATGGTCTAGAAAATGGCTGCTAAAGTTCAACTCAGGAAAGTGTAAGGTGATGAAATTAGGCGAAGGGAGCAGGAGGCTGAACACAAGGTATCATCTGGGAGGGGAAATCCTGCAAGAGTCAAATAGAGAGAAGGATCTGGGGTTTGATATCACACCGAACCTGTCCCCAGAGGCCCACATCAAAAGAATATCATCAGCGGCATATGCTAGACTGGCCAACATAAGAACTACCTTCAGAAACTTGTGTAAGGAATCTTTCAGAACCCTGTATACCACTTATCTAAGACCAATCCTGGAGTATGCAGCTCCAGCCTGGAGTCCATACCTAGTTAAACACAAGACAAAGTTAGAGAAGATTCAGCGGTATGCCACCAGACTCGTCCCGGAACTGAGAGGATTGAGCTACGAGGAAAGGCTAAAGGAGCTGAACCTCACATCCCTGGAAAACAGAAGAGTAAGGGGAGACATGATAACCACCTACAAAATTCTCAGGGGAATTGACAGGGTGGACAAAGACAAACTCTTCAGCACGGGTGGGACACGAACAAGGGGACACAGGTGGAAACTTAGTACCCAGATGAGCCACAGAGACGTTAGAATTTTTTCAGTGTCAGAGTAGTTAATAAATGGAATGCACTAGGAAGTGATGTGGTGGAGGCTGACTCCATACACAGTTTCAAATGTAGATATGATAGAGCCCAGTAGGCTCAGGAATCTGTACACCAGTTGATTGACAGTTGAGAGGCGGGACCAAAGAGCCAAAGCTCAACTCCCGCAAGCACAATTAGGTGAGTACAATTAGGTGAGTACAATTAGGTGAGTACACACACACACGAAGTGTATGCACACACACACACACACACACACACACACACACACACGAAGTGTGTGCACTCGAACTCACATGGAGTGTATGCACACACACATGAAGTGTATGCACACACACATGAAGTGTATGCACACACACATGAAGTGTATGCACACACGAAGCATATGCGCACACACATGAAGCATATGCACACACACATGAAGCATATGCACACACACACATGAAGCATATGCACACACACGCACATACACACACTTGGCCAAAGAGCCAAATCTCGACCCCTGCAAGCACAACTAGGTGGGTACACACACACATGATCCGTATGTACATGCTGGGTGTGCACACGCACATGAAGCGTATGCACATGGATGATGCATATATATATATACACACACACACATGCATGCACACATGAAGCGCATACACAAGAACACGTGAAGCATATACACACACACATGAAGTGAATGCACACACACATTCACATGAAGCGTATGCACACACATGAAGCATATGCACTCTCACATGAAGCGTTTGTGCATACAGATGAAGCGCGCGCGCGCGCACACGCACGCACGCACGCACGCACGGACACACACACACACACACACACACACACACACACACACACACACACACACACACACACACACACACACACACACTTGTGTGTGTGTCACTTGTCTTGTGACCATCGTGTTGGGTGGACGTGGGTTGGGAGCTCCTGTCTCACTAGTTGAGTGGGAGGGGTAATCAGGCAACTTCGAAGTGAAAAAGTGTGTACAAGTGAATGAAAAAACCTTGAGTTTTGGCCAGAGCCATAAGGTAGTGAAGAAAAACAGTTTAAATAGCGTAATTCAAAATAGTTGAGGAAGTAATTGTGGCAGTGTGGGAGCAGACCTCACCGACCTCTGACCGCGTGACCTCACCCCGGCAGCAACCTTCTACCACCACGCGGGACGACGCTTGGAGATTCACTCACCTATTGTGTTAGCAGGACGGTAAGATACTTGGAACCCCTGTGGGTAAGGTTGCAGTATAGCAATGACTAGGTCAGGAAGGGTGTCTAGGTCCAACAGTATTATGATTGAGGAAGAAGATAGGTTTGTGGAGAAGATGATTGGGAAATTTGTAGAGAAGAGGGATGTTTGGATAGGTGATCTAATCCAGGGGATTAAAAGTGAAGTCTTTAATAAGATACAGGGCGAGGTTCAAAGACTCAAACAAGAGTTTATGGATTATATTCAAGAGGAAATCAGGAAGAGCAGGGTAGAATGGCAAGGAGAAATATCTAGGCTTACTAATGAATTTGGCAGGAATAAGGGAAGCTTGGCAGGGGAAGGGGGAGTAGTAGTAGGTGGAGTAGCGGGTGTAGGAGGGGTGGGGGTCAGCCAGGGAGAGGGCCACCAGTATGACCATGAACTGAGAAAGAGGACAATCATAATCCATGGATTACTTGAAGCCAGGGCACCATCGAGGCAGGAAAGGATGGAGATTGAGGATTTGGAACTACAGGGGATCTTGAGAGACATGAGAGCCCAGATGGCAGGGAATGAGGTGCAAGTCCACCGACGCATTGGACCATACAACTGTAACAGGAAACGACCTGTCCTGGTACAGTTCACTAACGAAGAGGCAGTGGATTACATACTGCATCACAAACACCTACTCAGAGGTAGCGAAAATTACTACAACGTATTTATTGACAAATTCATGACGAAGGAGGAACAGATTGCCCACAGAGCAAGCAAACAACTGTACGACTCTTCCCATTTGAGCGCAGCTACACACCCCAGTGCTAAACCACCCCATGCTAACCAGCTCACACGTGCTTCTCAGGTCACCCCTTTCCCAAATCAGCCGCCCCTGCTTATCTCCCCAGCACATCCCTTGCCCCTCTGACCCCACTGGAGTCAAATTCATCCCACATTCCAAGGACCCCCTCATCACCTCAGCCCCCAAAACCCGTCCAGCCCTCATCCCCTCAACCCCCAAAACCCACCCAGCTCTCATCCCCTCAACCCCCAAAACCCATCCAGACCTCATCCCCTCAACCCCAAGAACCCACCCAGACCTCATCCTCTCAACACCCAAAGCCTACCCAGCCCTCACCCCTCCTCATCCCCTCTCCTTCCATGTGACCCCCCACCCTTGCGAGGGAGGTGGGAGGTCCCCCCCACCCCCTCTATCCTTCCCCCTCCCAACCTCTCAACCTCTATCTGTCTCCCAACCTTACGCTATCTCCCAACCCCTCTATGCCCTCCCCAATCTTCAGACCCAGTATGCCCTTCCTACTCCAGACCTACCTACCCAGGCCCTACCCCAGACCCTCCTACCTACCTTCCTAGAAGCCCAGCCCCCAGTAGCCCCCCAAGCACTCTTTCTGAACACCCCCCTCCTGAACTCTTTCACCCCCCATACACCCCCCGGACCCCCCCAGACACCCCCCGGATCCCCCCGGACATCCCCCGGACCCTCCCCGCCCCCAGTCATCCCCCAGACACCCCCCAGATCCCCCAGATCCCCTCTGCCCCCAGTCACCCCCCAGACATCCCCCAGATCCCCCCAGACCCCCAGAGAAAGGGAGAACTCTGGTACAAGAGTTTCCATGAAGAATCTCAAGGTTTGGTACACCAATGCTGATGGGGTATCTAATAAAGCAGAAGAGATAAAAGAAAGAGTGAGTGAAGCAGATCCTGACATAGTTGCAATTGTGGAAACTAAAATTAATGACATGATCTCAGATGCAATCTTTCCTGAAGGGTACCAGGTGATACGAAAAGAGAGGACACAGAGACAGGGAGGGGGAGTAGCACTCCTAATAAAGCGGAAATGGAAGTTTGAAGACCTGGGAAATCGAGTTACCAATGAGTGCACAAGCTTCATACATGGAACTCTGACAGTAGATGGGAGGAAGATTGTGATCCTGGTAATCTACAATCCCCCACCAAACAGTAGAAGACCCAGGCAGGAGTATGATGACAACAACAAAGCATGTATAGATGAACTGCAGAAGGCAGCAACACTAGCCCACAGAATGAGAGCGAAGCTGCTGATCATGGGGGACCTAAATCATGGAGAGATAAATTGGGAATCAAGGAATCCCCATGGAGGGGACGAAACGTGGGGAGCAAAATTAGTAGATGTTATAGACAGGAATTTCCTGACACAACATGTGAAGGAAGACACAAGGGAAAGAGGAGGAGATGCACCGAGCCTATTAGACCTGATTTTCACCCAGAACGTAGAAGATATCGAGAATTTAGAGCATGAAATACCTCTAGGGGCCAGTGACCATTGTGTCCTAGTCTTTGACTACATGATGGAATTCAAACTTATGACCATGGGACAAGAGATCTGGGAAAGGAGAGCTGACTACAGGAAAGGGGACTATATGAGGATAAGGGACTATCTGGGTGAAGTGCAGTGGGAGGAAGAAATTAGGGGAAAAACAGTCCAAGATATGATGGACCTAGTCATACAGAAATGCCAGGAGGCCGAAGAGAGATTTATACCAACGGTAAAGGGAAAAAATAAGAAGGAATATAATAACCCATGGTTTAATAGACAGTGTCAGGAAGCAAAAATGGCCAGCAGACGGGAGTGGAGGAAGTACAGAAGACAAAGAACAGAGGACAACAGAAGCAGATACAACAGAGCTAGGAACGATTACATTAACATAAGACGAACATCGGAAAGGGACTATGAGAACGATATTGCAATCAAAGCGAAAAAACAACCCAAGTTACTACACAGTCATATAAGAAGAAAAATGTCGGTGAACGACCAAGTGACAAGACTAAGGAAGACAGAGGGGGCATATACTGAAAGTGACAAGGAAATCTGCGAGGCACTGAATGCCAGTTTCCATGGAGTGTTCACTACCGAGCCTGAGCAGCTCCCATTGTTGGAAGGGGTTACCCTAGATGAAAGACTATCAGATATAGAGGTGACAGCAGAGGAGGTAATGAAACAGTTGACAACTCTAGATGCAACTAAAGCAGTTGGACCAGACAAAGTATCACCGTGGATACTAAAAGAAGCAGCACAGGCCCTCAGCGTGCCTCTGGCAATGATCTTTAATGAGTCACTTATGTCAGGAGAATTGCCCAGTTGCTGGAAGAAGGCAAATGTCGTGCCGATCTTCAAGAAAGGAGATAGGGAGGAGGCACTTAACTACAGACCTGTATCACTGACAAGCATCCCCTGTAAAATACTGGAAAGAATAATTAGGCTGCGACTGGTTGCACACCTGGAGAACATTAGGTTTGTGAACAAACATCAACATGGGTTCTGGACAGGGAAATCGTGCCTAACAAACCTTCTGGAATTCTATGATAAAATAACGAGGATAAGACAGGACAGAGATGGTTGGGCAGACTGCATATTTCTGGACTGCCAAAAAGCCTTTGATACAGTACCGCACATGAGACTGCTGTTCAAGCTCGAGAGGCAGGCGGGGGTGGGGGGAAAGGTCCTAGAATGGATAAGGAACTACCTAACAGGAAGGAGCCAAAGAGTTACGGTAAGGGGCGAGAAGTCGGACTGGCGAACAGTAACAAGTGGAGTACCACAAGGATCGGTGCTGGGACCAATTCTATTTCTTGTATATGTTAACGACATGTTTACAGGCGTAGAGTCCTACATGTCGATGTTTGCGGATGATGCAAAGTTGATGAGAAGAGTTGTGACAGATGAGGATTGCAGGATCCTCCAAGAGGACCTGAACAGATTGCAGAGATGGTCAGAGAAATGGCTACTAGAATTCAACACGAGCAAATGTAAAGTTATGGAAATGGGACTAGGAGATAGGAGACCAAAGGGACAGTACACAATGAAGGGGAACAGCCTACCTGTAACGACGCGTGAAAGAGACCTGGGGGTGGACGTAACACCTAATCTATCTCCTGAGGCACATATTAATAGGATAACGACAGCAGCGTACTCTACACTGGCAAAAGTTAGAACATCATTCAGAAACCTAAGTAAGGAGGCATTTAGGGCGCTTTACACTGCCTACGTAAGGCCAGTCTTAGAGTATGCCGCCTCATCATGGAGTCCCCATCTGAAGAAACATATAAGGAAACTGGAAAAGGTTCAGAGGTTTGCAACGAGACTCGTCCCAGAGCTACGAGGGATGGGGTATGAAGAGCGCCTGAGGGAATTGTGCCTTACGACACTAGAAAGAAGAAGGGAGAGGGGGGACATGATAGGAACGTATAAGATACTCAGAGGAATTGACAGAGTGGACATAGACGAAATGTTCACACGGAATAGTAACAGAACGAGAGGACATGGATGGAAGCTTGAAACTCAGATGAGTCACAGAGATGTTAGGAAGTTTTCTTTTAGCGTGAGAGTAGTGGGGAAATGGAATGCACTTCAGGAACAGGTTGTGGAAGCAAATACTATTCATAATTTTAAAACCAGGTATGATAGGGAAATAGGACAGGAGTCATTGCTGTAAACAACCGATGCTCGAAAGGCGGGATCCAAGAGTCAATGCTCGATCCTGCAGACACAACTAGGTGAGTACAACTAGGTGAGTACACACACACGCACACGCACACACACATTGAAGTGTCATCAGTGGCATATGCTAGGTTGGCTAACGTAAGAACTGCCTTTAGAAACTTGTGTAAGGAATCGTTCAGGACCCTGTATACCACTTTAGTCAGACCAATCCTGTAATATGCAGCTCCAGCCTGTAGTCCATACCTAGTTAAACACAAAACAAAGTTAGAAAAGATTCAGCGGTATGCCACCAGGCTCGTCCCAGAACTGAGAGGAATGAGCTACGAAGAAAGGCTAAAGGAGTTGAACTTCACGTCCCTGGAAAACAGAAGAGTAAGGGGAGACATGATAACCACCTACAAAATTCTCTGGGGGTATTGACAGGGTGGACAAAGACACACTTCAGCACGGGTGGAACACGAACACGGGTGGAAACTTAGTATCCAGATGAGCCACAGTCGTTGGAATGATTTTTTTTTCTGTCAGAGTAGTTAATTAATGGAACGCACTAGGAAGTGATGTGGTGGAGGCTGACTCCATACACAGTTTGAAATATAGGTATGATAGAGCCCAGTAGGCTCAGGAATCTGTACACCAGTTGATTGACAGTTGAGAGGGGGGGCCAAAGAGCCAGAGCTCAACCCCCGCAAGTACAAATAGGTGAGTACAACTAGGTGAGTACACATGTTGAAGTGTATGCACACATGAAGCATATGCACACACACACACAGACACGCGCACCCACACGCGAGCGCGCGCGCGCGCACACACGCACACGAAGCATATACACATGCATATGAGACAAATGTATGCACACACGAGGCATATGTGCACACTCATGAGGCATATGCACACGCACATGAGGTGTATGCACACACATGAAGCATATGCACACGCACAAAGTATACGCACTTAGCTTGAGCTACCTCATCACTTTGTGTGTATTTTACCTCAATAAACTTATTTCAATTTCAAGTATACGCACATGGACGTGAAGCGTATGGGCACATAGATGAAACGATTGCACGTGCACGTGAGGCGAATGCACACACACACACAAAGCGTATGCACACACACATATGAAGCATACGCACATACGAAGCATACGCACATATGAAGCATACGCACACATGAAGTGTATGCACACACACACACACACATGAAGCATATATACGCACACATGAATCATATATATTCACACACACATGAAACGTATACACATACAGATAAAGCACACACACAAATGAAGTGTATGCACACACACACAAATGAAGTGTATGCACACACACAAATGAAGTGTATGCACACACACACAAATGAAGTGTGTGCACACACACACAAATGAAGTGTATGCACACACACACAAATGAAGTGTATGCGCACACTCGCGCGCACACATCGTAGCCTGGTGGATAGGGTGGGGCCTCGTAGCCTGGTAGATAGCGCGCAGGTCTCGTAATTCTGTGGCGCGATTCCCGCAGGAGGCAGAAACAAATGGGCAAAGTTTTTCACCCTGAATGCCCCTGTTACCTAGCAGTAAATAGGTACCTGGGAGTTAGGTGTCACGGGCTGCTTCCTGGTGTGTGTGTGTGTGTGGTGTGGAAAAAAAAAGTAGTAAACAGTTGATTGACAGTTGAGAGACGGGCCGAAAGAGCAAAGCTCAGCCCCCCGCAAACACAACTAGGTGAATACACACACACACATGTATGCTCGTGCACACACTCACATGAAGTGTATGCACGCACACATACATGAAGTGTATGCACGCGCGCACAATGAAGTGTATGTACGCGTGCGTGCGCGCGCGCACATGTGTGTGTGTGTGTGTGTGTGTGTGTGTGTGTGTGTGTGTGTGTGTGTGTGTGTGTGTGTGTGTGTGTGTGTGTGTGTACCTGGACTACTAATCATGGGTTACATGATTACATAATCATGGGTGACTTCAACCACGGGAAGATAGATTGGGAGAACAGAGATCCGCATGGAGGACCAGAAACATGGAGAGCTAAGCTGCTGGACGTGGCAAGCCACTTTTTAAGCCAGCACATCAAGGAACCAACAAGAATGAGAGAAGATGAACCAGTTATGCTCGATCTGATATTTATCCTAAATGAGTGGGATATAAGGGAAGTTAAGATGGAAGCACCCTTGGGAATGAGTGACCACAGTGTATTGAACTTTAAGTACCTGGTGGAGCTAGGAATTATCTCCCCCAAAAAAGAACTAGGAAACAAAAGGCTGGCATACCGAAAGGTGAACTATGAGGAAATGAGAAGTTTCCTAAGGGAAATACCTTGCGACACAGACCTCAGAGCTAAGTCTGTACAAGATATGATGGACTATGTTACCCAAAAGTGTCAGGAGGCAGTAAACAGGTTCATCCCGGCCCAAAGGGAAAAATCCGAGAAGCAAAAGAAGAATCCATGGTATAAAAGGCATGTATGGAAGCAAAGGGACTGAACAAAAGGGCGTGGAGGAACTTCCGGAATAACAGAACACCAGAAAGCAGAGAGAGATACCAGAGAACCAGGAATGAGTATGTTAGGGTGAGAAGAGAAGCAGAGAAAAATTATGAAAATGATATAGCAAACAAAGCCAAGACTGAACCAAAGCTACTCCATAGTCACATCAGGAGGAAAACAGTGAAAAAACAGGTAATGAAACTTAGAACAGGCGAGGACAGGTATACAGAGAATGAGAGGTGTGGGAAGAACTCAACAAGAGGTTCCAAGAGGTTCCAGGAGGTCTTCACAATAGAAGGTGAGGTCACTGTGCTAGGAGAAAGGGAAGTAAACCAGGCGGCCTTGGAAGGGTTCGAAATTACGAGAGAGGTCAGGATACACCTGCTGGATCTGGATGTTAGAAAGGCTGTTGGTCCAGATGGGATCTCACGATGGGTACTGAAAGAGAGTGCAGAGGCACTTTGCTTGCCACTCTCCATAGTGTATAGTAGGTCACTGGAGATGGGAGACCTACCAGAAATATGTAAGACTGCGAATGTGGTCCCAATATACATACAAAAAGGGCGACAGGCAAGAGGCACTGAACTACAGGCCAGTATCCTTGACTTGTATACCATGCAAAGTGATGGAGAAGATCGTGAGAAAAACCTAGTAACACATCTGGAGAGAAGGGACTTCGTGACAAATTGCCAACATGTGTTCTTAATAGAATTCTACGATCAGGTGACAAAGATTAAGCAAGAAAGAGAAGGCTGGGCGGACTGCATTTTCTTGGATTGTCGGAAAGCCTTTGACACAGTACCGCATAAGAGGCTGGTATATGAGCTGGAGAGACAGGCAGGTGTAGCTGGTAAGGTGCTCTAGTGGATAAGGGAGTATCTAAGCAATAGGAAGCAGAGAGCTACGGTGAGGGGTGAGACCTCAGATTGGCATGAAGTCACCAGTGGAGTCCCACAGGGCTCTGTACTCGGTCCTATCTTGTTTGATATATGTAAATGATCTCCCGGAGGGTATAGATTCATTTCTCTCAATGTTTGCTGACGAGGCCAAAATTATGAGAAGGATTAAGACAGAGGAGGTCTGCTTGAGGCTTCAAGAAGACCTAGACAAGCTGAAGGAATGGTCAAACAAATTGTTATTAGAGTTTAACCCAAGCAAATGTAATGCAATGAAGATAGGTGTAGGGCGCAGAAGGCCAGATACTAGGTATCATCTGGGAGATGAAATTCTTCAAGAGTCAGAGAGAGAAAAAGACTTGGGGGTTGACATCACGCCAGACCTGTCCCTTGCAGCCTATATCAAGAGGATAACATCAGCGGCAAATGCCAGGCTGGCCAACATAAGAATGGCATTCAGAAACTTGTGTAAGGAATCTTTCAGAAACTTGTGTAATGAATCATTCAGAAACTTGTGTAAAGAATCATTCAGAACTTTGTATACCACATATGTCAGGCCAATCCTGGAGTATGCAGCTCCAGCATGGAGTCCATATCTAGTCAAGGATAAGACTAATCTGGAAAAGGTTCAAAGGTTTGCCACCAGACTGTGTACACGTGCGTGCGTGTGCGTGTGTATGTGTGGAAGAGAAATATATGTAGTAAAGACATTGGAGGACAAATTAATTGGTTAGAAAGGCGGGGCCCAAGTGCTAATAGCTCGATTTTGCAGATACAAATAGTAAATACATACACACACACACACGCACACGCACGCACACGCACACGCACACGCACACGCACGCACACGCACACACACACACACATTGGATACGCGGAGAGCCAAACTATTGGAGGTGGTGACAAGCAACTTTTTAACCCAGCATGTCGGAGAACCCACAAGGATGAGAGGCAATGACGAACCAGCGAGACTCGACCTAGTCTTCACTCTGAACGACTCCGACATAAGAGAAATCGCTTTTGAGGACCCAGTAGGAATGAGCGACCACGGTGTACTGGTGTTTGAGTACTTGATTGAAGAAGGGTTATTGAACTCGAGGAGGGATACAGAAACCAAAAGGTTAGCATACCGAAAGGGAAACTATGAGGGGATAAGAAAATTCCTAACAGATATAGCATGGGAAACAGAGCTCAGGGGAAAGACGGCCCAAGATATGATGGATTACATCACGCAGAAGTGCAAGGACGCAGCAAACAAGTTTGTCCCAGTCCAAAAGGAAAACAGAGAAATGAAGATGAGAAACCCATGGTTTAATCAGAGATGTAGGCTAGCTAAGCAGCAAAGTAAAAGGGCATGGAGAAACTATAGGAATAACAGGACACTGGAGAGCAGAGAAAGATACCAGAATGCCAGGAATGAATATGTCAGGATGAGAAGAGAGGCAGAAAGACAATACGAAAATGACATCGCAAGCAAGGCAAAGACTCAGCCTAAATTGTTGCATAGCCACATTAGGAGAAAAACAACAGTAAAGGAGCAGGTTATGAGATTAAGGATAGGGGCGGAAGGATTCACTACAAATGACAAGGAAGTGTGTGAGGAATTGAATAAGAAATTCCAGGAGGTCTTCACCTTAGAGCAAGGAGAAATTCCAGAGGTAAGTGAGGGAATAGCTAACCAGGAACCACTGGAAGAGTTTGAGATTACCAGTGGGGAAGTAAGGAAGTGTTTACTAGAGTTGGACGTGATGAAGGCTATAGGCCCATAGCCTATAACTATGGAGTGTTATACACTCCATAGTGTATAACAAATCACTGGCAACAGGGGAACTGCCAGATATTTGGAAAGCAGCTAACGTAGTCCCGATATAGAAGAAAGGGGATAGACAGGAGGCACTGAACTACAGGCCAGTGTCCCTAACCTGCATACCATGCAAGCTGATGGAGAAGATTGTGCGATAAAAACTAGTGGAGCATCTGGAGCGAAGGAACTTTGTAACACAGCATCAACATGGGTTCAGGGATGGCAGGTCCTGCCTCACAGGGTTACTTGAATTCTACGACCAGGCAACAAAAATAAGGCAAGAAAGAGAAGGGTGGGCAGACTGCATATTTTTGGATTGTCAGAAAGCCTTTGATACAGTGCCACAAAAGAGGCTAGTGCGAAAGATGGAGATGCAGGCTGGAGTGAGAGGGAAGGTACTCCGGTGGATAGAGGAGTACCTAAGCAACAGGAGACAACGAGTCTGTGTGAGGGGTGAGGTCTCAGATTAGCGAGACGTCACAAGTGGAGTCCCGCAGGGGTCAGTCCTTGGACCTATACTGTTTCTGGTATATGTAAATGATCTCCCAGAGGGTATAGATTCGTTCCTCTCAATGTTTGCCGACGATGCAAAAATTATGAGGAGGATTGAAACAGAGGACGATAGTAGGAGGCTACAAGATGACCTGGATAGACTGAGTGAATGGTCCAACAAATGGCTGTTGAAGTTCAACCCGAGTAAATGGAAAGTAATGAAACTAGGCAGTGGAAACAGTTGGCCAGGCACAGGATACAGAATAGGAGATGAAGTACTTAATGAAACAGACAGAGAGAAAGATCTAGGAGTTGATATCACACCAAACCTGTCTCCTGAAGCCCACATAAAGAGAATAACGTCTGCGGCATATGCGAGGCTGGCTAACATCAGAACGGCGTTCAGGAACCTGTGTAAGGAATCATTCAGAATCTTGTACACCACATATGTAAGACCAATCCTGGAGTATGCGGCCCCAGCATGGAGCCCGTACCTTGTCAAGCACAAGACGAAGCTGGAAAAAGTCCAAAGGTATGCTACTAGACTAGTCCCAGAACTAAGAGGCATAAGTTATGAGGAAAGGCTACGGGAAATGCACCTTACGACACTGGAAGACAGAAGAGTAAGGGGGGACATGATCACAACCTACAAAATCCTCAGGGGAATCGACCGGGTAAACAAGGATGAACTATTCAACACTGGTGGGACGCGAACAAGGGGACACAGGTGGAAGCTGAGTACCCAAATGAGCCACAGAGACGTTAGAAAGAACTTTTTCAGTGTCAGAGTAGTTAGCAAATGGAATGCATTAGGAAGTGATGTGGTGGAGGCTGACTCCATACACAGTTTCAAATGTAGATATGATAGAGCCCAATAGGCTCAGGAATCTGTACACCAGTTGATTGACGGTTGAGAGGCGGGACCAAAGAGCCAGAGCTCAACCCCCGCAAGCACAATTAGGTGAGTACACAGAGTGTATGTAGTGTATGCACGCATGCAGTGTATGCACGCATGCAGTGTATGCACGCATGCAGTGTATGCACGCATGCAGTATATGCACGCATGCAGTGTATGCACGCATGCAGTGTATGCACGCATGCAGTGTATGCACGCATGCAGTGTATGCACGCATGCAGTGTATGCACGCATGCAGTGTATGCACGCATGCAGTGTATGCACGCATGCAGTATATGCACGCATGCAGTGTATGCACGCATGCAGTGTATGCACGCATGCAGTGTATGCACGCATGCAGTGTATGCAGCTAACTCGTCCACATAATAGCACATCCCATTTTGATACTTTACCTAAGGCTAAAAACTGATTTACAAAAAAATGGATGCGGTTCGCGAAATGACCGCGATGTCCCGTTTACTGTTCGTTGGTCCTCCGGTTGGTTACATTCAGGCACTTTAGTACTTCAGTTTAGGGATGTTATTATTATTATTAACATCTTTATTGACAAAATTAATTACAATTTTGCCTAATCTGAGGATTTTGATAGTCTTATTAAAGTGAGGATAATGCTGGTATTCACTGTCACGCAGGACAGAGGAGTCATACATAAGACAATAGGTCTAAACTGTAGGCTGGAGCACATATATATCATGATTACAATCAATGTTTTAATGTATGGATATGTGAAAACAACTTTCTACTGTGCACTGCCACACACGGGCAGGGATGGGTTCATAAGTGATGCAGCTTAGAAGTAATATAAATAAAAATAAAAATTGTTCTTCATTCTTTAAAATGGACAAGCAAATTTTGGATAAATTGTTAGGATGTCGTCCAGAACACCTGAGTCTAATAAAATAGTTACACAGTTGGTGGTACAAGAGGCCAGGAGGTCTAAAGTCCTTTACGGCTTCACATTCATCAATATAGTGTTCTAGTGAATGCATTAAAGGCTTATCACAGAGTTTAGGGATGTGAGAAACGTTCAGTAGGACGGGCCGCGCACGAAACATACGCACGAGTCACAGCCTGTCTGATCCAGGTATCTTTTGGAGTGTTGGTGTTCAAAGTTCTATTTTGAACACCCATGGACCAGATTCACGAAGCCGTTTCGCAAGCACTTACGATCCTGTACATCTTTTTTCAATCTTTGGCGGCTGTGTTTACAATTATTAAACAGTTAATGAGCTCCGTAGCACCAGGAGGCTGCTTATAACTCTACCAACAGTTGATTGGGTAGTTTTCATTCCTATAAACTGTTTAATATATGTAACCAAAGCCGTCAAAGATTGTGGAAAGATGGACACGTTCGTAAGTACTTGCGTAACTGCTTCGTGAAGCTTGGCACCATGAGAGGCCGGTCAGTTATGCCCCTTATCTGTAGCGAGGCCGTGATGAATATTCTTGGGGGCTTTGATATTCCTAGTCCTCTCAGCGTACCTATTGCACATCTGCATATTACACATGTGCAAGCTGCTTGCTTTCACACACATTTACACAATGCTCATGGCCCGAATGCGTGTACATTCGCCGAATGTATAATATTGACTATTCACATTCATACCACGTGACAGGTCCGTACTGGAGTACGCCACTCCACGTGAAGCCAACGTCCAAAGCTTAATAAAACCATGACTTAAGGAAGTTCTAGAGGTATGCGGTGATGTTTTTCCTAGAACTGTAATGGTTGAGATGTGAGGAAAGTCTGAAGGAACTGAATCACACCGGATTTGAAGAAAAACATCTGGACAGAATCGAAGAAACATGATGACATCAAAGAGAGAGTGTGGAATCGATATGGTACATAAAGGGGGTGGGGGGGCGGTTAAGAAGGGGGTGGGGGGCGGTTAAGAAGGGGGTGGGGGGCGGTTAAGAAGGGGGTGGGGGGGCGGTTAAGAAGGGGGTGGGGGGCGGTTAAGAAGGGGGTGGGGGGCGGTTAAGAAGGGGGTGGGGGGCGGTTAAGAAGGGGGTGGGGGGCGGTTAAGAAGGGGGTGGGGGGGCGGATTAAGAAGGGGGGGGGGAGGGGATATCACCGGTAATTGATGTTGTTATAGATTCAGCTACTCGGAACAAATGACAAGTAGCACGGGCTATGGTGAGCCCGTACTGAACTTACCTGGCACAGGAGCGGTGGAAAATTGCCAAGCCATCACGACTATATAGCACTGGGAAGGGGTCAGGATATGGATTTGGGATGGGGCGGGGGAAAGGAATGGTGCCCAACCATTTGAGACGGTATGGAATTGAACGCCAACCTGCATGAAAGCGAGACCGTCGCTCTAACCGTCCAACCCAAGGTGGGGGGAGGGGGGGGGTAGAAATAGCTTAAGCTACTCTATCCCTTTGAGATGTATTTTATTGTCTCAATAAACAGTAGTTGAACTTGAAGGTACATAAAGTGAAAAATATAATATACATGCATAATATAAATTATACATAAACATGTACATAAAGTGCTTCTACTGAAGCAGTTTAGTAGAAGCTGGGTAGAAAAGGGATGACATGGATAACACACATGGATGTTAGAAAGAACATTTGTAGCATAAGAGGAGTGAGTAAATTTGAACGGATTAGAGAATCAAATTAAGTAAATTATGTAGTAACGTTGACATTTAGCTTCAGGAACTGTATTAGACAACTGACAGCTTGTATGGCAGGGCTCAGGAAGTCAGCACTCGGTTCTGTTAGCCTATTGAGGCGAGCATAATGCACACAATCACACACTACATTGTTACAAGCACTGCCTCATATGACACCCCACATAAAACTGTCTTCACCCCTAGATAAGACGCTTAACGCGGCCAGGAACAATAAATAATACTTCAACACGGTTAAAAAGTAAAAAAAAAAGTTATAATCAAGTTCTTACTGATTTTATTAGATAAACTTTAGATAGAATTAACAATAAGGTAATGGCACAGAGGCTAAGTGCTCGCACACATCAGTAACACCTAGAGCACAATAATAATTACATTTAATGTCCAGAGCTATGCACTTACAGGTATACTCTCCGAAATCCACAAAGGCCGTGACGAGGATTCGAACCTGCGTCCGGGAGCATCCCAGTCTCTTGTGGATTTGTTCATTTGATGCATCACGTTAGTGTGATCTCTGTGTGGGTACAGGTATACTCTCCGAAATTTAAAACCCACCGCTTTTATAGAATAAAATATTAGTTTAGTAGTTTAGACACTACTGAGTATCTAATGAAATAAAATAGCACATAGCTAAAATGCGAAATGCTTAGTACAACATAGGCGGAACCATTGGTGCAATCTTTCCACCAATGGGATCAAAAACCCGTGACGACATAACAAATATGACGTCACATCTTTCCACCAATGGGATCAAAAACCCGTGACGACATAACAAATATGACGTCACATCTTTCCACCAATGGGATCAAAAACCCGTGACGACATAACAAATATGACGTCACATCTTTCCACCAATGGGATCAAAAACCCGTGACGACATAACAAATATGACGTCACATCTTTCCACCAATGGGATCAAAAACCCGTGACGACATAACAAATATGACGTCACATCTTTCCACCAATGGGATCAAAAACCCGTGACGACATAACAAATATGACGTCACATCTTTCCACCAATGGGATCAAAAACCCGTGACGACATAACAAATATGACGTCACATCTTTCCACCAATGGGATCAAAAACCCGTGACGACATAAATATGACGTCACAGTGACGTCATAACCTCGTGCGCATTACATATAAAACAAAATTATAATCATATTTTCGTCGGATCAGGTCAGGCCCGTCTAAGGAAAACCCATGACTTAGAAAACTTAGACTTTTCTGAGGTATCTTTTTTTCATTTCATTTCTTTATCAGGTCCTATCCACCCTATCTATACTTTTCCTAGTCCAACTAGACGGAATCTCGGAGCAAAATTTAAATTTAAAAATCACATACAACTGATTAACCGTCTGGAGATTCAGCCTCATACAAGTGTAAATGTAACGCGGAACTGTATTAATGTATTGCTGTATACCGCGTGACAAGGTGGGGGTGTGGAGAGGTATACCTCGTGATATAAGAAGCGGTATACTCAAGGAAGCCATCGCGAGAGTATACACAACATCACATCCATTTTGTGGGTGGGTGGGACACATTTCTACTGTCCCCACTCACACTTGTTTAATAATGCATAGTTTCACATTGCATTTAGTGTTCCCCCCTCTCCCCGTGCAACAATTTTTTTTTCTGTTCACAAACTCAATCAATGCCAACACACACTTTGTAGAGCTTTAGCATCCCAATTTACACGCTTCATCTATTCACACAATTCATCTATTCACATAATTCACCAATTCACTCAATTCATCTATTCACTCAATCCATATTTAATTACTGCGTATAAAAACACAATTCAAACATTAGCAAAATTTACTCAGCACAGTTCACACAAGGCCCGTTCAAACATTCGGTACACACTTTATAAACATTGCAAATTGTTGCAATGGGCATATTTGCTGCACCTATGGGCAAATTTTATGTGCACACTCATATTCCACAGTGTCACATTGTGTACACTACACATTGTCACAATGTTCACATTTGTTAAGCTCATTTCTCACGAGTCAAGCCTGGCCTCGGGCCGGGCTTGGGGGAGTAGAAGCAACTCCCTGAACCCCATCAAGCAGGTATCAAGAGGTTCATTTGGGTATGGATTATTTATACAATCGTTCACAGAAATCACAAAAATACCCAGACATGCCCAAAACATTTGTCCAGTGCATGTATATTGTGTAAATGTGAATAAATTGAGTCGATTTGTGCATTGTTTTAAAATGTATGCACTGTGTGAATGTACATGTCTTTGAATGTGTGTAATGTGTAATGGGTGTATATATATATGACTGGCAGAAGTAATATTATCTCTTTGTGCCTCCAAGATCGATCTGTTAATTCTTGGACCGCGGTTTTCTGGCAGTCAGTTGTCTAATGTACTGACTTCGAACATTGTTTTCCTCTTATATCTCCTATATAGTCTCCTATGAGGTACTTTAACACACACACACACACACACACACACACACACACACACACACACACACACACACACACACACACACACACACACACACACACACACAAAAGGTACCATTCGGGGAGGTGAAATCCTGCAAGAGTTAAATAGAGAGAGAGATCTGGGCTAAGATACTGGGGAAGATAGGAGACGCAGACGATTGTAATGCCCTTCAAATTGATCTAGATAAAATAAGTGATTGGAGCGTCAAGTGGCAAATGGAATTAAATATGAATAAATGCCATGTTATGGAATGTGGAATTGGAGAAAATAAACCTCACACAACTTGCAAATTATGTGGAAAGGAATTACTGAACTCTAATAAAGAAGACCTAGGGAGTGGTCGTGGATAGTCAGCTGTCGCCAGAGGAACACACAAAGAACATTGTGAGAGGAAGTGTATGCGTCGCTTTCCAGCTTCAGACTTGCTTTTAATTATATGGATGGTGAAATGCCGGAAACCAGCAACTTCACGAACAAGACGACACGGATTCATGTAAAGGAAACAAAAGTGCCGAAACAGAGTTGTAGACGGTTGGAACAAGCTAAGTGAGAAGGTGGTGGAGGCCAAGACCGTCAGTAGTTTCAAAGCGTTATACGACAAAGAGTGCTGGGAAGACGGGACACCACGAGCGTAGCTCTCATCCTGTAACTACACTTAGGTGTAGTTACAGGATGAGATAAGTTACAAACGCATAGACACGCACACGCCCGGGTTCGATTCCCGGCGTAGGCGGAAACAAATGGACAAAGTTTCTTTCACCCTCATGCTCTTTTCACATAGTAAATAGGTACCTGGGAGTTACAGCTGCTACGGGCTGCTTCCTGGGGATGTGTGTATGTACTCACCTAGTTCTGCTTGCGGGGGTTGAGCTTTAGCTCTTTGGTTCTGCCTCTTAACCGTCAATCTACTGGTGTACTGAGCTTCTCGACCTCTATCATATCTACATTTGAAACTGTGTATGAAGTCTGCCAGCACTACATCACTTCCTAATGCATTCCATTTAATGTGTCTGTGGCTCATTTGGGTACCTCAGCTTCCACCTGTGTCCCCTTGTGTGTGTACCACCCGTGTTAAATAATCCCACCCTTGTCTACCCTGTCAATTCCCCTGAGAATTTTGTATGTGGTGATCATGGCTCCTCGAGTTTTTCTGTCTTCCAGCGACGTGAGGTGCAGTTCACGCAGCCTTTCCTCATAACTCATGCCTCTTAGTTATGGGACTAGTCTAGTGACATACCTCTGAACTTTTTCCAGCTTCGTCTTGTGCTTGACAAGGTATGGGCTCCATGTTGGGGCCGCATACTCCAGGATTGGTCTTACATCAGTGTCAGGCCTCCTATTTCCTGTGCCTAGTTTCAAACCCTTACATTTACGTGGGTTGAACTCTAGTAGCTATTTGTTGGACCATTCCTTCAGCTTGTCTAGGTCATCTTCTAGCCTCGTACTATCTTCCTCTATCTTGATCCTCCTCATAATTTTTGCATCATCAGCAAACATTGAGAGGAACGAGTCTATACCTTCTGGGAGATCATTTACATATATTAGAAACAGTATAGTGTGTGTGTACTCAGAGTTATGCTTGCGGGAGTTGAGCTCTGGCTCTTTGGTCCTGCCTCTCAACTGTCAATCAACTGGTGTACAGATTCTTGAGCCTACTGGGCTCTATCATATCTACATTTAAAACTGTGTATGGAGTCAGCCTCCACCACATCACTGCCTAATGCATTCCACCTGTTAACTACTCTGACACTGATTTTTTTTTCTAGTGTGTGTGTGTGTGTCTGTTAGAGAAATATATGTAGTAGATATAATAGAGGGAAAATAGATTGGTTAGAAAGGCGGGATCTAAGTGTTATTAGCTCGATTCTACAGACACAAATGGTAAACACACGTCCACATGCACACACACACACACACACACACACACACACACACACACACACACACACACACACACACACACACACACACACACACACACACACACACACACACTTGCACAAACAAACATGCACACGTTAGGGGCCTGACGGCTGAGTGGACAGCGCTCGGAATTCGTAGTCCTAGGGTCCGGGAATCGATCCTCAGCGGAGGCGGAAGCAAATGGGCAGAGTTTCTTTCACTCTGATGCACCTGTTCATCTAGCAGTAAATAGGTACCTGTGAGTTAGACAGCTGCTACGGGCTGCTTCCTGTGTGTGTGTGTGGGGGGGATCAGTTAATTGATTGACAGTCGAGAGGCGGGCCCAAAGAGCCAGAGGTCAACCCCCTCAAGCACAACTAGGTGAGTACACATTTTCTGATCTGGCAAATTTTGCCTAACAGGATTGATTGCTTCCCATGACCTGGCGAGAACAATCGGGCAAGAAAGAAAGGGGCGGGCAGACAGCATATTTTTCGACTGCCAGAAAGCCTTTGACACAGTACCCCGTAGGAGACTTGTGCATGAGCTGGGTATGCAGGGAGGAGTACATGGGAAGGTGCTCCATTGGGTAAGGGAGTACTTAAGCAACAGAGGACGAGTCACTCGGGTGTACGTGCATTGTGTGAGTGTGTGTGTATGCATTGTGTGAGTGTTTGCATTGTGTGAGTGAGTGTGTGTGTTACTCACCTAATTGCACTCACCTAATTGTGCTTGCGGGGGTTGGGCTCTGGCTCTTTGGTCCCGCCTCTCAACCGTCAATCAACAGGTGTACAGGTTCCTGAGCCTATTGGGCTCTATCATATCTATGCTTGAAACTGACCTGTGTTTGAGTGTGTGTGTGTATGCATTGTGTGTGTGTGTGTGTGTGTGTGTGTGTGTGTGTGTGTGTGTGTGTGTGTGTGTGTGTGTGTGTGTGTGTGTGTGTGTGTACTCACCTAATTGTGCTTGCGGGGGTTGAGCTTTGGCTCTTTGGTCCCGAGACCAATGAGCCAAAGACTTTGTGTGTGTGTGTGTGTGTGTGTGTGTGTGTGTGTGTGTGTGTGTGTGTGTGTGTGTGTGTGTGTGTGTGTGTGTGTGTGTGTAAGCATTGTGTGAGTGTGTGTATGCATTGCCAGCCTCGCATATGCCGCAGATGTTGTTATTTTTATGTGGGCTTCAGGAGACAGATTTGGTGTGATATCAACTCCTAGATCTTTCTCTCTGTCTGTTTAATGAAGTACTTCATTTCCTATTCTGTACCCTGTGCCTGGTCTCCTGTTTCCACCGCCTAGTTTCATTACTTTGCATTTACTCAGGTTGAGCTTTAGCAGCTATTTGTTGGACCATTCATTCAGTCTGTCTAGGTCATCTTGTAGCCTCCTACTATCATGCTCTATTTCAATCCTCATAATTTTTGCATCGTCAGCAAACATTGAGAGAAATGAGTCTATACTCTCTGGGAGATCATTTACATATATCAGAAACAGTATAGGTCCAAGGACTGACCCCTGCGGGACTCCACTTGTGACGACTCCCCAATCTGAGACTTCACCCCCTCACAGTGTCTCGTTGTCTTTTGTTACTTAGGTACTCCCTTATCCAATGGAGTACTTTCCCTTTCACTCAAGCCTGCATCTCCAGCTTTTCCACTAGCCTCTTGTGTGGCACTGTATCAAACTTTCTGGCAATCCAAAAATATGCAGTCTGCCCACCCCTCTCTTTCTTGCCTGTTTTTTGTTACCTGGTTGTAGAATTCAATTAACCCTGTGAGGCAGGACTTGTCATCCTTGAACCCATGTTGATGCAGTGTTACAAAGTTGTTTCGCTCCAGATGTTCCACTAACTTTCTTTGCACAATCTTCTCCATAAGCTTGCATTTACTTGCATTGCCTCCTGTCTCTCCCCCTTGTATATCAGGACTACAGTTGCCGTCTTCCAAATTTTTGGCAGTTCACCTGTTACCAGTGATTTGTTATATGCCACGGAGAGTGGCAGGCACAGTGCTTCTGCTCCTTCATTTAGTATCCATGGCAATATTCCATCCAGGCCTATAGCCTTTGTTACATCCAACTCTAGCAAAAGCTTCCTTACATCCTCACTGGTAATCTCAAATTCCTCTAGTGGTGCCTGGTTAACTATTCCTTCTCTTATCTCTGGAGCTTCTCTTTGCTATAGTGACTTCCTGGAATTTCTTATTAAGTTACTTGCACACTTCTTTGTCGTTTGTAGTGAATCTGTCTACTCCTATCCTCAGTTTCATTACCTGTTCATTCACTGTTGTCTTACTCCGGATGTGGCTGTGCAGCAATTTGGGTTGAGTCTTAGCCTTGCTCGCTATGTCGTTTTCATATTGCCCTTCTGCCTCTCTTCTCACCCTGATGTATTCATTCCTAGCTCTCTGGTACCCTTCTCTGCTCTCAAGTGTCCTGTTATTTCTATAGTTTCTCCATGCTCTTTTACTTTGTTGCTTAGCTAGCTTACATCTCTGATCAAACCATGGGTTTCTCATCTGCATTTCAATTTTTACCTTTTGGGCCGGGATAATCTTTTCTACTGTCTCCTTACACTTCTGCGTGATGTATTCCATCATGTCTTGGGCCGTCTTTCCCCTAGAGTGTGAGTGTGTGTATGCACAGTCATGCAATGCCAATATCTCCCTCTCTCTCCCACCCCAATATCTCCCTCTCTCTCCCACCCCAATATCTCCCTCTCTCTCCAACCCTCAATATCTCCCTCTCCCCCCCACCCTCAATATCTCCCTCTCCCCCCCACCCTCAATATCTCCCTCTCCCCCCCACCCTCAATATCTCCCTCTCCCCCCCACCCTCAATATCTCCCTCTCCCCCCACCCTCAATATCTCCCTCTCCCCCCACCCTCAATATCTCCCTCTCCCCCCACCCTCAATATCTCCCTCTCCCCCCCCACCCTCAATATCTCTCTCTCTCCCCCCCTCAACATCTCCCTCTCTCCCCCCCTCAATATCTCCCTCTCTCCCCCCCTCAATATCTACCTCTCTCCCCCCCTCAATATCTCCCTCTCTCCCCCTCAATATCTCCCTCTCTCCCCCCTCAATATCTCCCTCTCTCCCCCCCTCAATATTCCCTCTCTCCCTCTCCTCAATATCTCCCTCTCTCCCCCCCTCAATATCTCCCTCTCTCCCCCCTCAATATCTCCCTCTCTCCCCCCCTCAATATCTCCCTCTCTCCCCCCCTCAATATCTCCCTCTCTCCCCCCCTCAATATCTCCCTCTCTCCCCCCCTCAATATCTCCCTCTCTCCCCCCCTCAATATCTCCCTCTCTCCCCCCCTCAATATCTCCCTCTCTCCCCCCTCAATATCTCCCTCTCTCCCCCCCTCAATATCTCCCTCTCTCCCCCCTCAATATCTCCCTCTCTCCCCCCCTCAATATCTCCCTCTCTCCCCCCTCAATATCTCCCTCTCTCCCCCCCTCAATATCTCCCTCTCTCCCCCCCTCAATATCTCCCTCTCTCCCCCCCTCAATATCTCCCTCTCTCCCCCCCTCAATATCTCCCTCTCTCCCCCCTCAATATCTCCCTCTCTCCCCCCCTCAATATCTCCCTCTCTCCCCCCCTCAATATCTCCCTCTCTCCCCCCTCAATATCTCCCTCTCTCCCCCCGCTCAATATCTCCCTCTCTCCCCCCGCTCAATATCTCCCTCTCCCCCCCTCAATATCTCCCTCTCCCCCCTCAATATCTCCCTCTCCCCCCTCAATATCTCCCTCTCCCCCCCTCAATATCTCCCTCTCCCCCCCTCAATATCTCCCTCTCCCCCCCTCAATATCTCCCTCTCCCCCCCTCAATATCTCCCTCTCCCCCCCTCAATATCTCCCTCTCCCCCCCCTCAATATCTCCCTCTCCCCCCCCTCAATATCTCCCTCTCCCCCCCTCAATATCTCCCTCTCCACCCCTCAATATCTCCCTCTCTCCCCCCCTCAATATCTCCCTCTCTCCCCCCCTCAATATCTCCCTCTCTCCCCCCTCAATATCTCCCTCTCTCCCCCCCTCAATATCTCCCTCTCTCCCCCCTCAATATCTCCCTCTCTCCCCCCCCCAATATCTCCCTCTCTCCCCCCCTCAATATCTCCCTCTCTCCCCCCCTCAATATCTCCCTCTCTCCCCCCCTCAATATCTCCCTCTCTCCCCCCTCAATATCTCCCTCTCTCCCCCCCTCAATGTCTCCCTCTCTCCCCCCCCTCAATGTCTCCCTCTCTCCCCCCCTCAATGTCTCCCTCTCTCCCCCCTCAATATCTCCCTCTCTCCCCCCTCAATATCTCCCTCTCTCCCCCCCCTCAATATCTCCCTCTCTCCCCCCCTCAATATCTCCCTCTCTCCCCCCCTCAATATCTCCCTCTCTCCCCCCCTCAATATCTCCCTCTCTCCCCCCCTCAATATCTCCCTCTCTCCCCCCCTCAATATCTCCCTCTCTCCCCCCCTCAATATCTCCCTCTCTCCCCCCCCTCAATATCTCCCTCTCTCCCCCCCTCAATATCTCCCTCTCTCCCCCCCTCAATATCTCCCTCTCTCCCCCCCTCAATAGCTCCCTCTCTCCCCCCCTCAATATCTCCCTCTCTCCCCCCCTCAATATCTCCCTCTCTCCCCCCCTCAATATCTCCCTCTCTCCCCCCCTCAATATCTCCCTCTCTCCCCCCCTCAATATCTCCCTCTCTCCCCCCCTCAATATCTCCCTCTCTCCCCCCCTCAATATCTCCCTCTCTCCCCCCCTCAATATCTCCCTCTCTCCCCCCCTCAATATCTCCCTCTCTCCCCCCCTCAATATCTCCCTCTCTCCCCCCCTCAATATCTCCCTCTCTCCCCCCCTCAATATCTCCCTCTCTCCCCCCCTCAATATCTCCCTCTCTCCCCCCCTCAATATCTCCCTCTCTCCCCCCCTCAATATCTCCCTCTCTCCCCCCTCAATATCTCCCTCTCTCCCCCCCTCAATATCTCCCTCTCTCCCCCCCTCAATATCTCCCTCTCTCCCCCCCTCAATATCTCCCTCTCCCCCCCTCAATATCTCCCTCTCTCCCCCCTCAATATCTCCCTCTCTCCCCCCCTCAATATCTCCCTCTCTCCCCCCCTCAATATCTCCCTCTCTCCCCCCCTCAATATCTCCCTCTCTCCCCCCCTCAATATCTCCCTCTCTCCCCCCCTCAATATCTCCCTCTCTCCCCCCCCTCAATATCTCCCTCTCTCCCCCCCTCAATATCTCCCTCTCCCCCCCTCAATATCTCCCTCTCTCCCCCCTCAATATCTCCCTCTCTCCCCCCCTCAATATCTCCCTCTCCCCCCCCCCCAATATCTCCCTCTCCCCCCCCCCCCTCAATATCTCCCTCTCCCCCCCCCCCTCAATATCTCCCTCTCCCCCCCCCCAATATCTCCCTCTCCCCCCCTCCCCCAATATCTCCCCCCTCTCCCCCCCAATATCTCCCTCTCTCTCATTCGTCTCCATATGGACTCTGTGATCTGGCTCTCATCTCACTGCTCTCATAGTTTCATTGTCTGGATTGCAGGGAGGCTGTTTCGGGCCCTTCTGTCATGGGGCTGAACTCTGTATGTAGTTTGTCTATCTTCTGGTTTCTCAGAAGTTGGTTCGCGTGTGCAATGTGTCAGACATGTCACACACATTCTCTCGTTCTTGTTCCTGTGCTGTGCAGTGGATAGTTCAGGATGTGTCCTTCCATTGTCTTTGTGAAACTTTTGGTTACCCTGCATGTTGGACCTCTTCATGTAGACATGAATTTGGGAGGTTTCTGGTTTTACATGGCTGTTTTCATTTTGCAAGGCTTTCATGATGGATGTTTTTCACTTTAGACTGGGGTCTGCGATTTCCTTTATCTCTTTCCACTGGTTCAGTGCCTCCTCCCTGTTCTGTCCAGATTGAAGATGTTTCTGGCAATGTGTTTCATCTGGCTCCTTGGTGGCTGACTCAGCCTTGCTTCTGGCTTTTCTGACTATCCAAACCCCATGTATTTTCCCACATCTCTGATTGTTTCAGAGGATCAATTGGGAGATGTTCCTTGATGATTCAAGGCTCTCCACTAGTCTTTGCATTTTGACAGTCTAATTTACCGCCACCTATATGAAGGTCAGGTGTCTGATCATATGATGTCGCGCCAGTGACTGCTGAGCGGCAGCATGAAGTTGTTTGATGATCTTTTCATAGTATTGTCTCCTCATTGCCTGTTTTCTGTGAACTCAATCTGGTCGACTTGTCTTTCTATCTTGGCTGTTTGTTGATAGGCATCCTATGCCTCATACCCCTGCACTGTCACTTCCTGTGTGTTCGTCTTCTTTGGTTTTTAATGTTGACATTTTTTATTCACCATTTCAGAGGTTGTTTCATACCTTTTTCTCCTACAGCCTGCTACTTTTTTGCCTGCGCCTCTTTGTTCTTTGTATTGTATAGTTGTTTTCTATCATATTCTGATTTTTGTTTGTCCTCTTTGGCTCTCTTCTTTGAAGTGGTGTTTGTTGGCTCTCACATCTGGCTGTAGGGTTTGGGAGCTTCCTGCTCTCCTTTGAAGGCAGGAGTTTTGTTCTTTTAATTCTGGGACATTGTCTTTGTCTGGAGCCATTGTCTTCCTTTAAGCTATTAATGTGATGGGTTGAGGTTGCATTCTCTTGGATTACTAGACATTCCTCCCCTCTTACATTGGTAATCACTTTTTGTGTGTGTGTGCTCTATTTTGAGATAGCTCAGGGAGTAACTGAGAGGTGCTTTCCCAGAAGTCCTACATGAAACACTTCTTTCAGATGGGTTTCCTAGGTAGTTCCTCATTCCTACTTTTCCCACTACAGTACTGTACTTGGGTTTCAGTGGGTATTCAAAAGCTGATGATGAAGATTTCCAGATGCTGCTCATCTGAAATCGATGAAAAAATATAACTTGAAAGGTTTTGCGTTTATGGGAATACTACTACAGGAAATTGTAGAACAAAGAACTTTGCACACACAGGATGTGAAAATGGAGAGAATTGATCAGAAATTGAATTTTTTATTAGATCTCAAAGTTGAAAATCTTGTTCAGAGAAAAATGAAGTTCAAGTTCTCGACATTATATATGATCGTTCTACATTTTGGATTTCCTTGTAAGTTTTAATAAACATTACTTGGCAATGTTTGTTAAAACGTATTATTTCGTGTTATATTCCCCATATTTGTATATTCGTATTATATTTCCCCATATTCGTATTCCAATATGTGACAGTTATAGGTCAGTGTGTGTTGAAACAAAGTCAAGAAAAAATTACCCCCCCAAGAAACAAAATATAGGGATAAGGATAATGGGTTAAGGGATATATAAGTATGCTTTATATAAATGAAAAAGTTCTCATCTGGTCCCCATTCAGCAAAAACAACCTAAAAAGACACAGAAAATAGAATTATCTGTGAATAACTTGGCCAAAAAAAATTAAGTCAAGTTCTGTCACCTGTGGTTGATTTACATGTTGACCAATTTTTGTCCAACTTCATATCCGTAGTAATGGGTGTACATTCTCCAAGATGTAGAAGCCACAACAAAATCAGATGAGAAACAAAGGAGAGAGAAAAAAAAATTACTCCCCCCCCCCCATCCAAAAAAAAAAATTGGACATGAGTAATACTGTATTGGGATTAGGCAATGTATTTATATGATATATAATAAAATGCAGCAAAATAACATACTCATTATTATTTGTGTGAAATTTTGCTCTCCAGGTGGCAATCAGCAATGCTAGAAGGCACCAGCTGCATATTCACTTTATAGACCCTCCTTACAAGTACTATTCTTCTTGTCACTGTATTATTCATGAGTTCCACTAACTAGGTGTTATTGTTATCATCAGTACCGGTTGCACATATTTTTTCTTTTTTAAATTTGTATAAAATCCATTTTTTAACATATTGGATGAAATTTTCATGACACTGATGTAAAATAACTTTAGATCTGTTTAACATGTTACACTATACAGTACAGTATTTCATAGTTGAACAAATATTTTTGCATATGTCGGCCACTTAAGCTATCTTGCCTAGTAATAGTAGTATGGGGCATCAGGCAATGGCACGAGGCCCTTACTATGGATAACAAAGCCGAAATATTATAGAACGTGATCGTGGCTTTGGAGACGCATTGCTAGCAGAGGTATTGTACAACTAGTGGGTGAAGCAAATGTCACATGACGTGCTGCATAATTATCCAGGTACTGGTATATGTTACATTAAGTGTGAAGAAGTTTAACCCTTGCACTGCTACAATCACTCTGCAATTTGCACCTGTGCACTCAAATTACCATATGCGATTGATCTTTGAGATTGATCCTTCTTTTTTTTTTCATGCATACTAGGATGTTGGACTTTTAAATATTATAGCAGTTCAGGGTTAATCATGAAGTGCCCAATTAGTATAATATTTGGAGTTTGGTTTTCATTTTAGTCTCATTACCTTGTGTCTAGAGGCCTGGTCGAAGACTGGGCCGCAGGGATGCTAAGCCCCGAAGTCATCACAAGGTAGGGTTTTAATGTACAGGTACTTTAGTCACTTGGGAAAACAGTGTTCCTAAGTGAGTTATGGGATTTGCCATTTTTTGTTGTGTATGTAAAGTTTAACAAGTTTCATATGATATAGAATGTCAAACGATATTTTCTTTTAATACTGTATTTCTAATGGCAGAATATTCTCTCCTCCTTTTTTGGTGCAGTAGTAAGCAGCACATGATCGCCATGGGTAGTGACCAACACTTTTGCCTGCGGTGGAACAACTTTCACAGCAACATTGCCACATCATTTGAGCATCTGCGTGACCATGAAGACTTTGTGGACGTGACACTGGCATGTGAGGGGCGCAGTCTGAAAGCTCACAAAGTGGTGCTTTCAGCCTGCTCCCCCTACTTCAGAAATTTGCTCAAGGTAGGGACTGCTAGAGTGTGTATTGGCTATGCAGTAAATTCTCATGAGGTTCTTTCTAACTTGAACAGCACAAATTGTGTGTGATGCCACAGACATGTTTTGTTTGCTGCATAGACTTCTATTGCCCTTTTCTCCACATTTTGTTTGACTTTATACAACATTTTGAGATTATTTATTCCAGTCTAAAAACTATTTTATGAAACAAATATGGTTATACTGTGCAGTATCTCTTTGTATCAAGGCTATGTAATATAAAGGGCTCAAGTGGAATTTTCATTGTCCTTTCTGTAAGTGTAGGCATAGAGGAAAGAGCTTGACTACTAGTAACAGATATTTAGATTTCAACGTTATTTATTTATTTAATTTTACTTTGAATACTATCACTGTTGTTCATAATACACATTTTAGTGTAAGGTTCTGTATTTTCCACCTTTGTCTCTGGCTCCTGAATGTTCCTCATGTAATTGTGAGTGCGGCCAAATTCTTTACCATACAAAAAGTTCCCTAATGCGACCGTGATAAACATGGTGTGGGTTGGTATAAGTTTTACGTGTTATACACGTTTGAATGAATTATATTCTTGCATCATGATACCTTCCAGATGTTTCTTTTTCTATTTTTTTATATTTTTTTGGACTCTTGCATCATGGTCCCTCCTAATCATTCTGTAGTGCAGATTTCATGTAATACTAAATTTTTCATAAAGCATCTGTCCCTCATTCTGCACAAGGGCTTGTTGTATATACGTATACAGTATCTTTATTGTTTTATGTGCAGTTTCTTGACAGTTTCATAAATTTTAAAATGTTTGTGCTTACTTTTTTGCTTAAATTTTACAAATTGTTAATCTTTTTTTCAGCAAAATCCTTGCCAACACCCCATCATAATTTTACGAGATGTGGCATATGTGGATATGTCGGCTCTTCTGAGCTTTGTGTATCAAGGTGAAGTATATGTGTCACAAGATAGACTCACAACCTTTTTACGCACAGCTGAGATGCTCCACATTAAGGGACTTACAGAACAAAATCAGCAGCAGTCTCACATAGCGGCACACCAGTTACAAAGAGATCAGGTAAGTGGCCGAGGGGCGTGCTGAAATAAAATAATCTTCACATTATAGTATATAATTGTTTACATTGTTAGATTAGGCCAGTATCTCAATATAGCTTTTGCTAGGCTTTTTATTTAATTATACAAATACTGTATTTAAATACAGTATCTGTTTTGAGCATTTATAGTGTAAATACTTATAAAATATTTCGTCTGAATAATATGGGGCTTTTTTTCTACCCTATGAATGTTAAATCTAGAATATCGGTTTATTGCTATTATTTGTACTGTATTTATCAAATTTTATTTGTTACTGTTTGACTGTACTGTGCATTTAACCATCTATAAATGATATATGATGAATGCCTTGTTTTATCTAGACGCTTTCCTCTCCAGACATTTTAGATACGATAGTTTCATTGACTACTGTTTCTTCATTCTTTGCTTTTCCTTGGTTCTGTTTCTTCATGTTTCTTCCCTTTGTGTTTCTCACTTGCATGTTTTTGTCAATAACAAGCATTATTTTCTGGGAGGAGCCTCCCTTGGTGGATTCCTGATGTGGGGAGCCATCTTGTCAAGGTGGCTCCCCCAGTAGTGGGTCACATCAGTTTACTGAGAGTCCAGTCACTGGGGGACCAGAGCAAGAACCTGGCCCTCGCATCACAAAGGTACAGAGAGCAGGGGACTATTATCATCGCCCTCACTGAGAAAGCATTAGAAAATCAGTAAAGATTTTCAGATATCTGCAAGGTTCATAGGAAACAAAGCCCCTAAATGGCTAAACAACTCTGCAAACTATTCAGGTGACACAATTGATTCTCCTCTAACTAACGTGAACCCATTAGTACCGATAACTGCCACCAGGTGGCCCAGAACCCCAGCCCTCGCCTACTCTGCTGGTCAGTCCTGTTGCTGATGTGTTTGTGTAAACACAATGTAGTAATGCTTTGAGTCATCATCTGTTGCAGTGAGTCCCACTGCTCCTCAGCTAAGTGCTGGCTGTCCTTCAGATTTTGTCCTGAGGAGACCATTTGGTTGTGTTTTTGTTCTTTATTTTGATATTTACTTCACATGTGTGTGTTTTCCTCTCCGCTTGGTTGTATTTTCTTTGCTTGTTTTGCTCAAAGTTCCCTTCTCTGAGTGCTCATTTAGTGTTACCCATGCACTAACAGTTCTCTGGTATGTTCTGGAGTTTACCCCATGAGAGGTCTGGCCACTGGGGTGGACAACCTTGTCCTAGGAAGTTCATGAATTGTTGACTCTTCTGTGTAGGCCCTGGGTTGAGGGTATCCTATTTGAGTGGGTTGTGCTAGGATACACACACATGCATGGTTTATATGGCACACCATGGGCACCCTTCAAAGCCCCATTGTTATGGGCTGCATTTGGTGTCTGTTCTTTTGGTTGAGAGTCCCCTAGTGCCTTGGTGTCCTGCTTGGCTAGCTGCCTTTAGATCCTGGTAAGTTCCTTATACATCTGTGGACATGGCTCGTGAAGGTTCAACCTGTTGAGCCCACACTTGTTGTTGTGAGTTTGTAGGGGTGTTCGTTGGTCCTGCTTCTGACCAATGATTCTTTGCTTCTGCTGTGCTGCCTGTTGGGACACCTACAATCCAGTCCTGCAATGTATGTGTTTGCTAAGACTGTGTTCTCTAAACCTGCTTCACATTAGGAAGCTTACAAGGCACCTGTCACTTTACAGGTTAGGTTTACCTTTCTTTGGGTATCCTCCTTGGGATGATGCCTTTCTGTCTAAGGTGAGGAATATGGCTACCCTGGGGTCAACATGGCTAGCTTCTTGAGACTGAAGGTGAGCTCAAGGATAGGCCATGAGTGACCTTCAGCCCTTCCTAGATGTTGGTACATTCGGCAAAGGGTTATTTGCTTTGGGTAAGGGGGGAGGATGGTATTTCTTATTCCTCCTTCAATGTATGAGTGTGATTACTCTGCAGCTCCTCTCTTGGTTCGATTCTGTGTCATCAATGCCTTGGATTGCTCCTATTTCTGGAGGTTTCTGTTGTCCCACTTTTTGGTGTCTGTGGGTATTTCAGTACCTGTGTAATTTGGACCTCACTTCATTAATAAACATGTCCTCATTTAAATTTGGGTCTGCTTCAGCTTATTGAATGCCTGAATGATGGGAAGCGAGTTCCATCTTTCAGGTGTTCTTTGAGGACACTCCTTATTCTTCACTCAACTGCCTGTTTGCTCTGCACTTCCTACAGGAAGTGTGGAGTGTAGTTTCTTACAAAGAAAGCTTCCTATAGTTAAAGGAAGCTCTCATCCTGTAACTACACTTGGGTAATTACTTGCGTTCTTTTCTTCTTTCCTCTCTTCCTCGTACCCTCAAATTCTCTTGAATACACTCCTCACCATCTTATTAGTCTGTTCATTCAACATGACCAATCCATCATAATATGCTCTCCTCAAGTTTGCTTTCAAACGACTTTGACACACATCATTCTACAAGATTTTCATTCTTGCTATACAGTACTGTATTTTCATAACATCACACAAACTTCTCCTTTTTTCAATTTCTACTGGCAAAATTTTGTATCTTGCATTGTTTCACATCTGTACATGAGGGTAGATAATGCTACTCTGTTGTGCAGCTTCCTGACTGCATCTCTTCCTATATTTTATTTTCTTACCGGGACTTTCATTGCACTAGACACTTTCTTTCCTTGACTCGCTCTACTCTTCAACATTGCTAGAACAAATTTGTCTTCCCAGTTTCGTTTTTAAGTTTTCTATTAGAGAAAACTCATTAGCATGAGCTGAATTTTTGTTGTGTAGTCCTATGAATTTTGAGTTAAAAATGAGTCTAGGAGAGAAAATGAATAGCTGAGTTTCTGTAATCTAATGATGGGGACATTCATAAATCAGCACATAGAAGAAATAACATAAATTAAAGAAGGAAATAGACTATTAATCTGTCTTAGTTTTTGCTTGGACAGAGAAAGAAATCTTAAATTTAAAATTTCCATGACCATTTGGTCAATGTGACCATGTACTAGTTAGAAATAGATTATTCAGAAAATTGTGATACAGGAGATGGAGAGGAAGTTTACATAAGAGATAAGTCTGTTCTATGTGAGAGGGATATGTAAAATAAAACATTTATTTTTTGTGGTGAGCCCCGTTGGCTCCCTGAAGCTATCCGAACTGATATGTGCTATATTAGTTTAGGATCACCAGTCACAGGAGTCCTTATGCCTACTGGGGACCACAAGCCAGAACCTGACCCCTTCAGAGAGGCCCAAGGAGCAATAGCCTACGAGCACATTACATTTAAGGTAAAGTATGTCACAATTGCAATCGACCGGGGAACGACTCGGAAAGGTAGGCAAATCAAGACAGACCACTCACTGTCTGGTTAACCTGTGCAATCTACATACCTGAAGATCAAAATAACTCCCCTAGAAAGAAACCAAACGAGCACCCCTTCATGCGACTAGCACTTCTGCTCGTTAGCAGGGAGGAAAGGGGAAGCCGGCAGCCCACCACTCCAATTCTAGAACTGATGTGCTGATGGTTAGATCAGTCACCTCTGGCCTCGTGTTCCTGTTCTGGATTTTACCGTGTGGCTGTTCAAGCCGAGTCTGGTGTGGTGGCCAGGTGTTTTAGAGTCCAGGAGCAGCATGCACCTAGGGTGACCTTTCCTATGTACTCTGTGATTCTTTGGGGTGTTTGGGAATCACTCCCTGTTTGAAGAATTCATCGCTTGATGTTGTCTTCACCCTTGAGGTACATCAGGAGTCTAGGGCTTTCCATCTTTTCCCTAGTAGGGAAGTGTTATTGGCTGGGTGGGGTGCACTGCGGCTGGCACAGCTAGCTTTACTTCAACGCAGCAGTCGATGTTTCTCTCTGACTGCCAGTTTGTTGTGTGTCTTCAAGGGTTTTTTTCTTTTCATTCTCTGGTGGTCTCGCCTTGTTTAGACAAAAGAGATCTGCTTAGCTTCTTATTAGGCAAGCCTAGGTTGTGTTGGAAATTCTCCTCTGTTGCCCCAAGGTTTCATAGCTGCTACTGGAGATCATTTTGCCTTCTACCTGACAGGGTTCTACCAGCTTAGCTGGCCCCAGTGTTTGAGCTCCCATAGGGCTAAATCTCCAAACAGACCCTGGGAAAATGCCTGTGGGCTCGGTTGTACAATGGCTACTTCTTCTGAGCCCACTCTCCCTTGTGCGAAGTCCACGGTTGTTCGTTGCCTCTGCCTCAGGTAAACGATCATCTGTATTGCCTCCGTCATGCTACCTGTTGAGTCAGGGACACCACCAACCCAAAGTCTTGCTGGGACTTGTTTCCCGCTTATACTCTACTTTCCTCGTTCCTAGTCTGTTGATCTTGGGGATCAGGCAATGGCTGCATTATTTACTTGATTATCTTTACTGTAATGAGCCAGGTTGGTTGCCTGGTTGGAGGCTCCAGAGTTACTCCACTTTTGTTTTAGGGACCTGGATTTGGGGGGGGGGGCCATTGGTCGCTTCAACCGTGGTTTCTTCCGTGCCTCGGCTTCCTTCCCAGGTGTGCGTGGTTCGCCCTGCTCCTTTTCCCTCCTGCTTCTTGCTTCCGAACGTCTGCGGGTTTCGGGGTTGGGGCGGGGTTTAGCTTGGGGTCTGGTGGCTTCGAGGGCTGCCTCCTTCCAATTCGGGTGCAGAGGTGGTTGAGCCCGATTTTCCTGCCAAGGCTTCTGGGTCAACCCAGCAGACTACCTTCTTGGAAGCTTTTTCCCTGGACACCGCCTTTTCTTCAGGGGTGGTGGGCGTAGAAGGTTCTGCAATGAGACCTTTGTCTGGGGTTCCCGGGGGGTCAGAAAAAGTCTGTTTGAAGTGCTTGGGCTTCTTTTGCCCCTGCTTGGGCCCTTATGCCTTCTGGGCAGGGGCGTTTGCTGCAGGGGAAGAGGAGCGCAACCCCCCCCTCCCATCCTCCCTATGGGGGGTAGCGCTAATGAGCGGAAGTACTAGTTGCATGAAGTGTTGCTTGTTTGGTTTCTTTCTAGGGGAGTTATTTTGATCTTTTGGGATATAGATTGCACATGTTAACCAGGCAGTGGTCTTTTGTTATTTCATGCTCCTTTCTGAGTCCTTCCCAGGTCAATGGCAATTATGACATACTTTAAATGTAATGTGCTCATAGGCCATTGCTCCCTGTGCCTGAGGGGCAGTTTACCATTGAAACTGGTCAAAATGGTATTTATTTACAAATACATGTTATAAATACTCTGAGAGGACCAGTTTCTGGCTCGTGGTTCCCGGTAATCATCCTTTGACCGATGCCCCAAACTAATATAGCACATATCAGTTCAGCTAGCTTCAGGGAGCCTATGGGGCTCACCCAGAATATGGCGTTTCATTACATTCAACTCTGGTTTTATATTTACACATTTTTCTTTTTATTCATAGGGAGGATTGGTAAATAAGGTGGTGAGTAGCCTGGGTGCTGTAGCTGTCCAGGGTCCGTCCTCACCACGCTTAAGATCCACACCTTCACCTACTAGCCATGTACTCCAACAGCCGTCCCACATCTCACCACCACCCAAGAAACGCCGACCAGACAGCAGTCCAACCCTTAGCTTGCCAGTTTCCACCGCAGCACCTTCTACTCCACCCCGCTCAGATGTGCCCTCAGCGCGAATAGAACTAAGTCCTCGTTTGGAAAGTTCTACGTTGGCCGCAGCCCTCACAAAACCTCTTAACCCAGTCAGTCAGAGAGGGGACAACACAACCAGAAACTCACAACCTGTACCTCCTGCACAGTTGCCCCCTCCCCCACTCTTAGCAGCCCAACTATCCACTCCAGATGTGCCAAAGGTAAAGCAGGAAGATGAGAGTGAAGTGGTTGTGGGAGAGGAGGACAGCCATATACCAGATCAAGCAGTAAATCTTGTAACGGAAGGCTCTATTTTACGGCAACGTATCCAAGGCTATCAAGGAAGTAGCGAGGCACCCTCAACTCTACCCCCACCACCCAACATAAGTTCCAGTAGTCGCCCCACACAGGCACTACTACATCATCATATAGTTAAAGACGACTCCCTTAGTGATGACACGAACATTGGGGAAATGGGGGTAGAGATGGGAGACGGAGGTGGAGAGAAGGAAGCTCTAAGCAGTCCACCACCCATGGTGATCAGACCACCACTCATGGGTCTTCTACCAAGAGAAGCTGCAGGTAAATTATTGTTCAACCTTCTAGAAAGCTAAATTATGTGTATTCCTAAAATTTGCCTATTGCCAGGCAGCTTAGTATATTACTGATTATTGTAGTTGAATATTAAAATATTTCATAGTTTATAGAGTTTAATTTGGTTTTGGTTTTAATTTGGTTTCTCTAGTACAGATACTATACTATACCTTGTGGATTTGTCATGTTTTTGTTGTAGTACTTTTTTCTTCCTTAATGCTTCTGTTCGTCCTGTGGAAGATTACCCTGTTTTATTGACTTCAGTCTTAAAATACTGTACTTTAATATGAGCAACGTGAAAATCAGTAAGAACCACGAGGAGGATTCAATACACTGGGTCTTTCCAAGCACAATCCTTAGACCACTTAATCACGACATGCTCAAAAGCACTGAAACTTGGGATTCGACTGAATCCTCTAGGGGATTAATGTGATTTCTTTGTGCATTTGAAAAGAAGCATTGGGGGTAGAACCACAGTTAGTGCATGTTGGCAATGCGTGAAATCATGACTTGGCTTCAGTAGAATCCTCAGAACCAGAGGATTCAGTTGAATACCAAGGTTTCATTGCTTGTGTGCATGAAACCACAAGTTGACCACAAGTTGACCTTGTGGTTAAGTGGTCTAAGGCATGTGCTTGGGAATACCCAGTGTGTAGGTTCAAATCCTCCTCACGCCTCCTACTGATTTTCTTATCAATACATCACATTATTGTGATTTCTTTGTGCATAGGGAATGTGTTAACCACTCTATCTGCATTAGAGTATTTCTGTACTTTCTGTGGCTGATTTACAGTTAAAGCTTCCACTCATATCCATTTCCCCTATTGTTGCTCAATTTGAAAGGGTAGTGCATGTCCACCTTGTCTGTCTTTCAATATTTTGTATGTATTGATCATTTCTTGTTTGCCTTTTTCCCTCATTTGGAGTTTCTGTTAACCTGTCTTTGTAGCTTGGATGTCTTTGTTCATTCATTAGCCTTGTTGTTAATATGTTAATTTTCAAATTTCATTATTTTTGTGCTTTGCTAGATGCAGATTCTAAGCCTTCCACCTACCTTTTTTCCCAACCTCCCTTCCCTTCACCTGACCACTTACTGGTTAGTGTCTACTAGAAGGTGGGACTTGGGCTTTGTATACATTTTATGCTATGCCTAGCTAGTGTACGTGGTGTAAAACTAGTGGTCAAGAAAATTGGGTCTAGGAATTAAATCCCGGATGTTCTTCATGATGAGAAATAATTAATATGGAGACATAAGAAAGGATGAAGTATCATGGACTGATTTGAGGTTAATAAGAGTTTAAAGGAGGACAGGGATTCTAAAGACAGAAGTGATGCACAATCATGACAAGGTATACTGACAAGTAAACAAAAACATGGCTACCTATGTTTACCTATGTATGTATTTATCTATATATTACAATCAAGGGGGGGCCTGACGGCTGCGTGGACAGCACTCAGGATTCGTAGTCTTAAGGTTCCGGGTTCAATCCCCAGTGTAGACAGAAACAAATAGGCAGTTTCTTTCACCCTGATGCCCCTGTTCACCTAGCAGTAAATAGGTACCTGGGCGTTAGACAGTTACTACAGGTTGCTTCCTGGGGATGTGTAACAAAAAGGCCTTGCTGAGGACCGGGACGCTAAGCCCTGAAATAATCTCAAGATAACCTATACCTAGAGATTTGTTTGTGTCACTGGAGGTCTGTGTGAAAGAGGAGGTGCAGAAGAATGCTAACACCAGAGTCAGACTTGTAGCTCAGATGGTGGGGCTTCGAATGGAACAAGCAGAAAATGTGTGAGAATGTGGAAGAATGAGCATGTAGCGAAGTAGTTATGTGAAGACTGCAAGCAGATCTAATTTCACTAAGAAGGACTACAGTATTTGGGAAAGAGGACCTGAAGAGTGATTAATAGAGAAAGGGATGTAAAACAACCAGAACAGAGAGAGAGAACAATGTCGATTGGCTTTAACAGGTTAAAAGCAGTGGAAGAGGAATGGACGATAACTAAAGTAGTAATAAAAACAACAGAGTCAAGCCAGTAGTGACTGCTACAGGTCAGTGAGGAACAGGGCCAGTAAAAGCTTTTGCAGAAGTTGATAAGGATTGAAATCTATAGCAAGTTATTAATTCCAGTGTTAAGGTCATGAGAACCAGTCAGGTTGGGAAATGCAAAAGGTGGAGGAGAAACCTTTAATAATATATTATCTATCGAAGCCAAATGGAGACACACACACTGCAAAAAAGAAATTAAAGGGAAATGGGAAAGAGTTGATTGAAATAGAATACTATTATATGATGTCAAGATGAATGGTGGATTCACCACTCATGGATGGTGATCTTTTAGAACACTATCCCATGGAATATTTGCTGGGAGTTAAAAGGATTGTGTGTACCATCTGCATTAGTGCATACACCATTGTTCACTTTAAACCCTGGCACATTTACTTCACTCCTCATAGCTAAAAGTTTTATCAGGCAAACGCCTCCAACATAGGTTTCATCACTGTTAGAGTCGATACTGATGTAAATTCTTAGAAAATGTATAGGTATTTAACATAGTTTTAAAAGACTCAATACTGTTTGTATATGCAATCAGTTTTTCACTGACAATTTTTCTCTTGGCACAGTTGTACTTCTGTTTAAATCTGCCAACTATCATGTTCTGGTGTACTGTACAGTTTGTGTGAAAATGGGCAAAGATAAAATCCTCCAGAAATTTTGCAATATATAATTTAAATAAACTTGATAATTCAGATATCTTGAACATGCAAATGTGGTTTGTTCCCAGGTAGACCAGATTGACCAGGTTGCCACAAAGTTCTCTAATGGATTGAGTCATTCCATGTAGTCTTCTGTTAAACCAGGGTTCTATCAAGTCAGGTTCCACTCTCTCATGTTACTGTTTTAGAATCTTTATTACATTTGTTTCAGATAAATGATTTTGAGTATCTTGATTTTCCCCATGCCTAATTTGCTTGCAATCTTAACTGCACGTAGTGAGTTTTAGTTTCCCTTGTGTGTTCATTTGACATTGTACTTTCTGTATTAAAGATTCTGGTTGTGGGTTGTAGCTCTCTTCTAGTGGAAAGGAATGCAGTATGAAACAGCTGTGGCTTTCTCTTTTTTATTATCAGAATATATTATATAAATATCCACAGGCCACGAGCTAGCTATCAAGAGTAAATGTGTGCACAGTGCCGCTGCTCTTTAAGTTCTTCCATAAAATGCTACTGTACAAATCAGCTTTCTTTAAGAGTTAAAGAAGTACTTCCTAGCCATGGAACTAATGGCTAGGAAGGATAAGGACGGGGAAGCTGGTGGCTTGTCAAAGGTCCCCCCCCATTAGCCCTGATGATATTTTCTATCTGTATTTTAAAACCCAGCACAGTTTTGGCATTTATGGCTTCAGCTGGAAGGCAGTTCCACGGGTTTATAACCCTATGGGTGAAAAAGCATCTCCTGTTTTCTTTTCTATATTGTTGCTTGTTGAGCTTGAACCCATTGCTCCTTAGTTTGTGTTACATCTGACCTATTGAAGAAAGTGTCCGGATCTACATCCCAAATGGCTTATGACCTTAATAATTTTGTCTGCTCTTAATGTTTAAATATCAAACTGTATGTTGGCACTGGCTTTGAATAATTGAAAAATTTGACACGTGCATGTCTTATACTTCATGGATGTGCTCCTCTATTGTTAGTATTGTAGTTCAGTGTTGTATGATTGAGTTTGTAAGAGAATATTCAGAACATTATTGTTTTAGATTAAGTTTTACTGATTTACGTAAATTCACCCTCATTAATCGATTTTGCTTTTTCTCCTGCAGGGTTATATGCGGGTCCGGGAACGTCAGGGTCTTTAGGTCAGCAACATGAATCTTCTCAAGGTAAGTACAGTAATGGATTTTTTTTTTTTTTTACTAAAGCCAAAAACCTTTAAAGAAATTTGTTCAATTCATTGGATGTGGATGTTTTTGTGTATTAGAATAATATTTTTGACAGGTCATGGTACAGATGGAGCCTCGATTAACAAATTTAATCTGTTCCGGCATCAAGCTCATCATGTGAAACGCTTGTCTTGCGAAACTAATTTCCCATTTAAAATAATGGAAATAAAATTAATCTGTTCCACTCCCGAAAAACATCAATATGAAATTTTATAATGTAATTATAATACATGTAATTATTATAAATGTTTTGTTTTTACTGTCTTCAATTGTACTTTACCTTATGAAGAGTCGTTGCTGGCTTGAATCAGGCGATGGGGAGGTGGGGGAAAAGGAGAGGGGGTTATGGTGTGGAAGGAGAATCCATCTCTGAGTCAGGTAATTTCCTTCTTCAAATCTACAGTAATTCTCTTTCTTCCTCTTGACAACACTATCTTTATCAAGCAGCTTCTTTGGCGACATTGTGGGTTACAAATTATAGTCACAAAACCACAAAAAACAAAGTAAAGCACAAATAAATACAGAGGAATGTTTGTCCTGTGCGATAAAACAACAACACTGTCGTCGGAGGTGTCCAAGAATTTGCAAGAACCAGCGGGAAAGTTAGGAAGCACCACGTAGTTTTCTTGTAAATCGAGCGGAAGCTCATCAATCGAGACAAATTTTCTGCGAGTGGCTCACTCGTTATCCGAAATACTCGTAGATGGGGCTGCTCATCACATGAGGTTCCTCTATATTTTAATATCAAAACTTACACAAACATTCATGTTTGCTTATCCCTCTCAAGCTACTGAGAGAATACATGTGTCCATACTTGCCCACCTCAGTAGCTTGCTGAGTAACCTTTGAAAATTCTATGATCATTTCATGTTTCCCCCAGGCCATTTGAAGGATTAGAAACTTAAATTTGGTAAAAAGTTATAACATAGTATAACAAAAAAAAGTATAACACAGATGCAATTTTTTTTTTAAATGCATGATGGTTTTTGCAAAACATCATTGAATATACAAAAGTTCACTTGCATTTCAACATTCCTTGTTTATTTATGACTTGGAGGAATGAATATAAATAAAATACAAATGATTTATATAAATTTGCTATGTTGCTGTGTAAGAAAAACTGCATTGAATGTAATGAAATGCCTCTTTGTTGGGTCCTTGATGTCTTTTTGAGCAAGCTACCATACCTACCTTGAGACAATTTCGGAGCTTAGCGTCCCCGCGGTCGTCGACCAGGCCTCCTCAAGCTACCCAGATAGCTCGGCCCAATTCATTCCACATCAGGCCCTTGAGTCATTGTGAGATTAAACTAGGGACCAGAGGCGAAAACCTGTCCTCATTTTTGTATACATAATCCTAAACCTTATTTTGGCCTGGACAGCGGTCAGAATTCCTCTTAGCAATCGTCATCATTACATTATGATGGATACCAGTGTGAAGGTTAATTATTTTCAGCTTCTACCCTTCTTGTAGGTGAGGTATGTCAGTTGCACATAGTGGTGATATAATCCTATACAGTGTATAGAGTACCTCCCTTCCAATTGGACATTAAAAATATTGGGTGTCTGGCTAGAATCCTTATCTCAAGAAACACAAATATCAACATTGCACATTGAAAATGGCCTTCCTTTATCTAGCTGTTAAGGGAGGGGGAGTTTTAGCTACAAGGTTGCTAATAGTTATATGTAAGCCAGAATGGGCCCTTTGAGACAAAGGGACTCTTGTTTGGTTATGCCTTGTGGTATCATCTGACATCATAATGACCAAGATGCCAGGGGACTTGTAACGTTGTATGGTTGTCAGTTGTGGTGACAATAAACACACATAGTAGTAAAATATATATATTTGGGCATATGTGGTATGCAGAAGTTTGAAGGCGAAGCTTGACGAGCAATGATGAGACGGCTCTATCTATAAATAGAGAATACCCTTGATAATTTGGCGAACCCAATACCTAATATTATCCTCCTTGGTAACTTCAGCTTGCCTAATTTATGATGGAGAATAGCAAACAATATTATTATACTAGGAAATCTATCGAGACATAACCAACCACAGATTAGAGAACTGCTTAGATTCTGTGACAAATTTTCACACAACCAGCAGATATCAGAGCCAATGTGAAACAAAAATATTCTAGATCTGGTCTTTACAAACAATGAAGACATAATCAGGGACATTACGATATCAGATGCCACACATTCAGATCACAAACTCATTGAAGTGCAAACTACCATCAATACTCAGAATAGACTTAAAACAATGATCAAGCAAGAGGGGTTATTCAGTAAATTTAATTTTAAGAACAAAAGAATAAAGGTAACTATTGGCTCATACAAGGCAGCTCCTATTTATAACCACCCAATTCAACTCATATACATGCCCTTTATTATATAATGTCCTATATTATGTAATGTAATATACATTATTACAATTTTAATACTGTATTAACCCTTAAACTGCACAAATCATATATATATGCTTTCAGTGACAAAACCAAAACCACGCATGTCATATATACAGTATATGATTTCGTGTCTAGCGCTATAATTTAAACGCCCCGCCTGGGTTAGGGGCAGCTATAGTGCAGCCACGACCGATAGTTGCCAGATGCCACCTAGAAAATAAATCCAGGCCAACATTCTTGGGTGTGAGAGCTTCAGTATTGAGCAAGCCACCAAGGCTGACACACGCAGCACGAGCTCACAGCACCGCTGTTCAGCTTGTGACCACAGCATCGCCTACAAATGCCATAATAAATATGTTCCTGCTATTATTTAGTGATGATAGTATTACAGAAGACCCCTGACTGATAAAACTGACCAGGATTCTGATAATAGCAGGATTGTGGTGATATTTAGTGCTGTGCTCCATGGAGGGAGGAGTAATGCTGTGGGAGGGAGGATGGTGGCGTTGTCTTCTGACTGTGTGTCGCCACCTTTTATTGACTGCACTCACCATACCAGCTTAGTGGTTCGCTATGGTGAACACAAATGTAGATACATACTTATATATAATGTGTGTATAGAGTGTAATAACAGCAATAGGAGTAGGTTGGGAGTCGTCATTTTGGTGAGGGAGGTGTGTCGTCTGCACGACTTATCATGTTGTTTACATGTGGCCACTATGGTCTTTGGCCACCATACCAGCTTATTTGTACAAGTATGGTGAATAAAACAGGTAGATACTTGTATATAATATGTGTGTATAGCGCAATAACAGCACAAGCAGTATTGTTGGAGGAGAAATATTAGTGCGTCTGGCCTTGAGGGCGGCCGCCACCAGCTGACTGTGCGAGTAGATACGTCTTTGTGCCTTTACTCACCATACAAGCTTAGATGTTCAGTTATGGTGAACAAAACATGTAAATACTTATATATATATAACATCTGTGTATAGTGAATAAATGCAAAAACAGTATTGTGGGAGGAGAATGAGGGCAAGTGAGGTGTTGTTGAGGGAGGGAGTGGCAACAAGTGGCTGGCTGGTGTGTGGCGGTCACTCCTTATTGCATTTTGACTCAATACCAACTTAGTGGTTCATTATGGTGAGCAAAACATGCAGATACTTATATATAACCTGTGTATATAGTGTAATAACAGCAAAACTATTTGTTATTGTTTTATGAACATAATAATTGAATCACTAATATGCACTACCATAATTTTGAGTACAGTGATGGTTCATACATTTTATTATATAAATATATCACAATTCACTGTATTGAATAATATTACTGCAAAAAAAAACTAAGAAAAAATCAATCAGACATTGAAATAATTAGGTAATATATTTGTGGCAACTGCCGCCTGACAACTTGAGCGGAGTAGACCTCGTCTGGCGAAGGCTCTGTCAACGCCCCTTTTTTGCCAGACTTCCCTACCCTATTGCGGCTAAAATATGCCACCTACGATTTTTTTGTTATTTTTTCCGTGATCAGGGAACAAAAATGAACATTTCTATAAGACGAAAGAATTTTTTGGATTTTTTTTTTGCGCCTATGGGTGTTAAATCCATTTGGGCCCCTAGCGGTTTGAGGGTTAAAAGGATAAACTGGGCGACAATAAACACGGAACTTACAAACATTCCATGGGAAACTGTTCTAAGTAATAAAAATCCTACAGAAGGAATAGAAAAGGTGACTTCAGAAGCATACCAAGTCTGTCTGAAATATGTTCCTTTGAGGAAAGCCAGAAAGAGGCCCAACGTAGAAAGAGAACGCAGACGACACTATAAAAGAAGGAAAAAATAACAGAAATGCTTAAGCAGACACGATTTTCCCCTACAAAGAAGAAATAATTTCAACGGGGAGATTTCTGCTCGAAGAAATCGAGCAGAAATTGAAACACTCTTATCAAATTGAAGAAAGGCAACTAAAACAGAAAGCATTTCAGGACATAAAGAAAAACCCAAAATATTTCTTTACGTATGCGAAATCAAAAGCAAAAATCGCTGCCAATATTGGATCTATTCGTACGAGTGAAGGTTCATACACGGAGAATGACAAAGAAATTAGTGAAATCCTAAAAACAGAATGAGGACATGTTTAGCATACCAATAAACAGCATGAAAGGGGAAGATCCGGACACCTTTATGCATGATATCCAAACACCTGTAAATATAACTGATATCAACACAAGCGTGGCAGATTTTGAAAGAGAAATTGAAAATATGCCCATGCACTCAGATTTGGGTCCAGATTCATGGAATTCAATATTTATAAAGAAATGCAAGGTGCCAATAGCACAGGCACTCAGTATAGTGTGGAGAAAGAGCTTGGACACTGGGGGGAGATACCAGATGCTCTTAAGCAGCAGACATAGCCCCTCTACACAAGGGAGGGAGCAAAGCATTGGTAAAGAATTATAGACCAGTTGTACTGTCCCATATAATAAAAGTATTTGAGAGAGTGATCAGGAGTCAGGTCACCAGTTTCATGGAGACCAATGACCTTCATAACCCGGGCCAACATGGATTTAGAGCGGGAAGATCGTACCTCTTACAGCTACTTGACCACTACGACAAAGTCACTGGAGGCATTAGCCTCAGTGACTTTGTCATAGTGGTCAAGTAGTGTTGTAGTGTCGTAGTGCCATAGTGGACTTACCTGGTAGGCAGCCACAACGCACACATAAACTCGAAGGCGAGACAACTGGCTGCAACCTGCGACCCAAAGAGACACGAATGACCGGGACCAAGTACCATTTACCAAATAACGGGCGGCCAGGACACTGTTTGACCTCCAAGACCCCCGTGCCTGAATGTCAGCCCAAGACATGTTGCCAAACACGGCAGCCAAAGCAGTATACAGTGGTACCTCGGTTTACGAATGCCGCTCTTTACAAATTTTTCGGGTTACGAGCCCAATTTCTTTGTAAAATTTGAACCGGGTTACAGGCTTTGCCTCGAGATAGAAGTTTGTTAGTACAGTACACACACAGACGGGTAAACCGAGCGCGTGGCTCCTGGTATTGCCCGCTCTTCAGTTTATCAATGGCTCCCGCTTAATGATGATCGTGCTTGAATTTTTTGTAAAGAATGTCATAATTTTCTGGTTATTTTTGGGGTTTTATACACAAAAGTGATTATTATAATCATGCCATGGGTCCCAAGAAAGCCAGTGATGAGGTTCAAACTAAGAAAACACATGTGAGGATGACCATAGAGGAAAACGAGATCATTCGTAAACATGGAAATGGTATACAGGTTGTTGAACTAGCTAGGCAGAACAACAAATCTTCAGGAAAGGAGGGGGCAGTAGTGGATGGCCCTTCCTCATTGATTAAGAAAAAATGTGCAGTATGGGAAGAATTGCAAAGTTTTACTGAAGACTCACCCAGATAAAGCTTTAGCAGGCTGTTGCATTGACTTTATTAATTACAATGTGATGTCTCATTACAGACAAGTGTTAAAATGTAGGGAAAAAACAAGTGTCTTTAGATTCTTAGTAAGACAAGCAAGCAGTGAGCCACAACCAGTTCTTAGTGGTATGCCTGCAAAACATAGGAGAGAGTGAGTACCCCAGAGAAGTCATCAGTGCCTGATGTTATAATGGAAGGGGACTCCCCTTCCAAACACTTAACACCTCTTTCCCCCCCCCCCCCTGCCCTACTCACCATCTTCCATACCCCAACAAGAGTTATCAATAAAGATATAACTTGTACACACTAGTACTAAATATTTGTGTATTAGGTATGAAATGTATTTTGAAGTTAATATTTTGGGGAATGTGGAACGGATTTATTCAATTTATATTATTTCTTATGGGAAAATTCGTTTCTGGTAATGGATAAATTTCGTAAGCGGAGGGGGTTATTGTACTTACGAATGTCATGGGCACGAGGATAGACCGCAAACTGGCTAGACCTAATAACCCTGTGGACGACCTGAGAGAACCGAGCCCTGGAACAGAGAACGCCGCGCCTGACTGGCCTAGTGAGCACTGGTCACAAAACCCCAGTCGAGATACGAGGCATCTGTGAACACATCGAGCAAGGGCTCGGGCTATGCACCAGGGTACTGAACCCCGAAAAGCCTGAAGAGGAAGCAGGTGATGCAGCAACCGAATCAAGGCCCCCGGAGGCTGAACCCAGCAGTCGCGAGAGAAGAGGAAGGGAAGGCCCCCGAAGGAACCAGAACAGACGCCGAAACCACACCCAACCCGGCGGTTAAACCAGCGCGTCGAAGTTCAGACTTCTGCACAACTGTTCGAGCAACTGTCGAGTGACCCGGGAACCCCCCAAAGACCGAAAGATGAAGACAGGACATCAGCCGCAGCAACGCCCCAGGAGGGGACATACAGAAGCGGTCCTAGAGTCCCAAACGAGGCCCAGCCAGGTTCAAACCTTGGATGGAACCAGATGGGACTTCCTCCAGTTCTCCAGGAACCCAAACCCAGCGAGCTGGTAAAGAAGGGGATTGCCAGGAGCCCCTAGCAAGCAGACAAATAGACCGGGTGGGAGCCCACACCAACCAGTCTTCAAGGTAGGCTAGAACCCGAACCCCTAGCATGCGTAGACAGGTCACCACGACCCGTGTATGACGCTGACGCCTGACAAAGACCCTGCATTCAATGCCTCCACATCCTTCCCAAAGCAGTCTGAGGACAACTCGAGAAGGGAAAAGAAGCACAAGACAGAGGCCAAATACCCGCAAGCGTGCAAATCCTCGGCTGCCAAAGACGCCAAATGGGTGGGAACCTGCACGTGCAGCTGCACAAGGCCAACATCCTGAGGAAGCACAGGGGTGAACAGGCACACGTTAATCCCTAACCACTGTGATGCGCCGAGTTTATTGTGAAATTTCCCCTGTGCGCATGAAATCAAGTGTTCCCAAAAAATTCGTTTTTATTTATAAAATGATAAATTCCCTTCCCTGAACATGTCTGTGTAAAAATAAATACCAAATTCCACTTACTTTGGCTATGGGGGCGTGGTCAAGGTGCACAATGACGTCATCAGGGGCTGGTCGCCCATATGTGAAGCTCCCAAACAGTCGTGTGGGCCATTTAAGCAACTGGTGTTGCCACAAATATATTTTCAATTATTTGTTCTATGTATTTCAAATGCGGTTTTATTTTTTTATTGTTTATGATGCATATTTGTGTCCTTTACAATTTGTGTACAGTAGAACGTTCATAATGTTCCATGGAACTGTGATTCATGTGTCAGTAATGTGTCCACAATTAATGTTTATTGTCGCAATATTACTTGTTAAAAATTCATTAAAATTACAATATGTACACTTTCACACAGTAACACACTGTATTACACACTCAGTACTTCGGAAGTGAGTAATAATCAACGAAGTAGTCCATGGTACACAGCGCGACTTTGCTCTCGTTGCACCAGGTACAGATAGATTTTCGCTTACTGTTTCTTCATTCTGTGTGCTTATAAATAACGCACTCATGTACACCCTTGGCTTTAGTACTTGCAGTTGGTATGTAGCCAAGCTTGTATAGCATAAGATAGTATTGAAAAGATTATAGGAAAAGATCTGTTTGTATGGTAGTCTTGAAAAGATCGCTTTGTAAGGTCCCACACAGGAAGAGATTCAGCTACCCTCAAAGAGTGTCCGTCAATCTGGAAGAGATTCAGCTACAGTATTGTTGAAAATATCTATGGAAAACACCACCATGGAAGCTGCTAACACTTGTTCATCAATGCTACTTGTATCAGATGCATCATCACTGAGCACAAAACGATTCGTCTATGTATCATCTATATAAATTGGAGATTTATAGCATAGGTGGGTGGGCAAGAGTGACGGTCAGAGCTACAACTGGATACGCTCGCTGTATCGTCCTCATAGGTGCAGTATCACTTGCACCTGACCTTTGTGTTAGGTCCTTATTGCGCCTAGCTTCACAAATATCATGACCCTTATGTTCTTGAAACAATAAGGTTTGAATTTCACCGAGAGAGCACAATCTTTCAACACCGCATCAGACAGGTGTTTGGGAACCAGAGGCGCGGGCGCTATCCATGGTTGCTCACTCAGTACTAACCCAGCCAGCAGCGCTAGGGCATTCTGGGATTTTTTTCCAAGATGGCTGCCTCTCACTGGAGGTCCTAAGAGTCCATTTCGTACACAACCAACTGTGTGCACATTTTGAATGGGTACGAAAAAATAATAGTTTTCTCATTTGGCGCAGTTTCCAACTAACCGAGGTCTCTCAGTTGGTGCAGTCCAGTGGTTAAAGGGTGCAAATTGTATATATACAATTGAGGGTGCCGTGTATGATTTAAATGTCCCGCGGCTACACGGGGTTCACATTAGCTTCCTCAGGGCTCTAGTAAACAGATGTCATTTAAAAAAAAAAGAATTGTGGGTAACATTCCCGGGTGTGAGAGCCTTAGTATTGAGTGAGTAACTAAGGCTGGTGCATCCAGCATGAGCTAACAGCACTGCTGTTCAGCTTGTGACCACACAAGCCTAAAAATTTTAAAAATATATATGTAACTGGTATTATTTAGCAATGATAGTATTACTGAAGACCCCTGACTGTGATAAAAATGACCAGGATTCTGTTAACAGCAGGATTGTGGTGATAATTAGCGCTGTGCGTTGTATGGTGGGAGGAGTAATCTTGGTGAGGAAGGTAATATCGTCTGCTGACTGTGTGTAATTACATAACAGGATGAGAGCTACGCTTGTGGTGTCCCATCTCCCCAGCACTCTGTCATTTAACGCTTTGAAATTACTGATGGTTTTGGCCTCTACCACCTTCTCACCTAGCTTGTTCCAACCGTCTACCACTCTGTTTACAAAAGTGAATTTTCTTGTATTTCTCCGGCAGCTTTATTTCATTAGTTTAAATCTATGACCTCTTGTTCTTGAAGTTCCAGGTCTCAGGAATTCTTCCCTATCCATTTATTGATTCCTGTTACTATTTTGAATGTAGTGATCATATTGACTCTCTTTCTTCTATCTTCTAGTTTTTGCATATTTAATGCCTCTAACCTCTCCTCATAGCTCTTGTCCTTCAGTTCTGGGAGCCACTTAGTGGCATGTCGTTATGTGGCATGTCATGTGTGGCAACCTGTTAATGTCTGGACTTGCCATACCATCTTAGTGGTTCACTATGGTGAACACAAATGGAGATACAGTACTTATATATAACGTATATAAATAGTGTAATAACAGCAAAAGGAGTATGTTGGGAGGAGCTAATTTTGTGAGGGTGGTGGTGCTGTCTGTTGGCTGGCGTACTCACCTAGTTGTGCTTGTGGGGGTTGAGCTCTGGCTCTTTGGTCCCGCCTCTCAACTGTCAATCAACTTGTGTACAGATTCCTGAGCCTACTGGGCTCTATCATATCTACATTTGAAACTGTGTATGGAGTCTGCCTCCACCACATCACTGCCTAATGCATTACATCTGTTAACAACTGACAGTGAAAAAGGTCTTTCTAACGTCCCAGTAGCTCATTTGGGTACTCAGCTTCCACCTGTCTCCTCTTGTTCGCATACCACCCGTGTTAAACAATTTATCCTTATCTATCCTGTTAATTCCTGTGATTTGTTATGCTGTGTAGGATGGCCATTATGCTGTTTGGACACCATACCAGCTTAGTTGTACTGTTATGATGAACAAAACGTGTAGATACTTATATATAATGTGTGTGTATATATAGTGTAATAACAGCAAAACTATTTGTTTATTGTTTTATGAACATAATAATTGAATCACTAATATGCACACCATACTTTTGAGTATACTGTAGCGATGGTTCACATATTTTACTATATAATATATCGCACTACTCACTATTGAACCTGTGACCTGGATCTCCGGGTCACTTCTTGGCGCGTTCCTCTCCAGGTTTCCGGGACTGGCACAGTTGGTGGTGGGGCTTCAGGCTTGCCGCTTTTATTGCCTTACTTAGCTTGTAATTGGCACTTGGTGTATTTATGCATCTTTACCAGATCTTGGTGCCCTGTCTGAGTCTGCTTGGGATTTGGTGTCTGGCCTACTTCGACCACTGGCTGGTGTGGGCTCCCAGTCAGTCTACTTGTCTGCTCGCCATGGGTGTGTGGTTCTTTCCAGATCGCCAGATTTGGTTTCCTGGTGATCTGGAAGCCGTTCCATCTGTTTCCGTCCCAGGTTCGGACCTGGCTGGGTCTTGTGTAGGGCTCTTGGGCCACTCCTTGTCTTTCCCTCCAGAAGTGTTGCTGTGGCTGTGGTCCCGTTTCGGCTGTTTATGAGGGGGTCCTGGGTTGCTCGACGGTTGCTTGAGCGGTTGTGCGGGAGTCTAAACTTCGAAGTGCTGGTCTGCCCGCAGGGTCGGGTTTGGCTTTGGCGTCTGTTTGGTTCCTTCGGAGACATCCCTTCCACCTAGCTTGCATTCGTTGGGTTCGTCCTCCGGGGATCTTGTGTTGGTGCTGCGTCACCAGCTTCCTCTTTAGGGTTTTCGGGGTTCCGTGCCTTGGCACCTCCCCGAGCCTTCGCTCGATGTGTTTACGGACAGGTCATCTGTCGGCTGGGACTTTGTGACCAGTGCTCACCAGGTCAGCCGGGGATGGTGGGGTCTGTCCGTCCATCGGGCTCACAGCACGGTTCGGGAGTTCGTGGCTGTCTGGTTGCCGCTTCAGAGGGTTCGGGTCACTTGGTGCTCTACCAGCGAAAACCACTGCCAGTATTGGACCTATTCGTATTAGTGAAGGTTCATACACTGAGGATGACAAAGAAATTAGTGAAATCCTAAAAAAGCAGTATGAAGACATGTTTAGCACTCTGATACTCAGCATGAAAGTGGAAGATTCGGACAATTTGTTTATGAATGATACTCAAACACCTGTAAATATAACTGATATCAACACGAGCGTGGCAGATTTTGACAAGAGAAATTGACAATATGCCCATGCACTCGGCCCCGGGTCCAGACTTGTGGAATTCAATATTTATAAAGAAATGCAAAGTGCCAGTAGCACAGGCACTCAGTATAGTGTGGAGGAAGAGCTTGGACACAGGGGAGATACCAGATGCGCTTAAAGCAGCAGACATTGCCCCTCTACACAAGGGTGGTAGCAAAGCATTGGCAAAGAATTATAGACCAGTTGCACTAACGTCCCACATAATAAAAGTATTTGAAAAGAGTGATCAGGAGTCAGGTCACTAGATTCATAGAAACCAATGACTTCCACAATCCAGGCCAACATGGATTTAGAGCAGGAAGATCATGCCTCTCACAGCTACCTGACCACTATGACAAAATCACTGAGGCATTAGAGGAAAAACATAATGCAGATGTCGTATACACAGATTTTGCAAAGGCATTCGACAAATGTGACCATGGAGTGATTGCACACAAAATGAGGTCAATGGGTATAGCTGGTAAAGTAGGACGCTGGATACTCAATTTCCTGTCGAACAGAACACAAAGAGTAACAGTCAATCAAGTAAAATAGAGTCCGAGCGCAGTTAAACTCTGTACCTCAAGGCACAATCCTTGCACCGCTGCTGTTCCTTATTCTCATATCAGATATAGACAAAAACACAAGTCACAGCTTCGTGTCATCCTTTGCAGATGATACAAAAATCAGCATGAAAATTACCTCTGCTGAAGACATTGATAAACTATAAACTAGACATTGATAAACTACAAACAGATATTAACAAAGTTTTTGATTGGGCAGCAGAAAATAACATGATGTTTAATGGTGATAAATTCCAGGTACTCAGATACGGCAAAAATGAGGATCTTAAACATGATACAGGGTACAAAACACAATCGAATCTGCCCATAGTAGGACAGCAGCATGTCAAGGATTTGGGAATAATAATGTCTGACGACCTAATGTTTAGGGAGCATAACCAAGCAAGTATTGCATCAGCCAGAAAAATGATAGGATGGATTACGAGAACCTTCAAGTCCAGAGATCCCATCACAATGGTTGTACTCTTCAAATCACTTGTGTTGTCCCATCTTGAGTACTGCTCAGTATTCACTTCTCCTTCAGAGCAGGAGAGATTGCTGAAATTGAGGGAATACAGAGAACATGTATGGCACGCATAGACGAGATAAAGCACCTAAATTATTGGGATCGTCTCAAAGCTCTCCAAATGTACTCACTAGAAAGGAGACGAGAGAGATACCAAATAATATACACATGGAAAATACTGGAGGGACAGGTCCCAAATCTGCACAGTAAAATAACAAAGTACTGGAGTGAACGACACTGGAAGAAAATGCAGAATAGAACAAGTGAAGAGCAGAGGTGCCATGGGCACAATCAGAGAACACTGTATGAACATCAGAGGTCCACAGTTCAACGTCCTACCAGCGAGCATCAGAAATATTACAGGAACAACCGTGGACATCTTCAAGAGGAAACTAGATTGTTTCCTTCAAGGAGTGCCGGACCAACCGGGCTGTGGTGGGTATGTGGGCCTGCGGGCCGCTCCGAGCAACAGCCTGGTGGACCAAACTCTCACAAGTCAAGCCTGGCCTTGGGCCAGGCTTGGGGAGTAGAAGAACTCCCAGAACCCCATCAAGCAGGTATCAACCAGGTAGTAGTTCACACTCACAAATAATTATCCCCCCCAACAGTTCCGTAACACTCAGAAGTCGCTCAACGGATAATAATTATGCACACTCTGTTTTACTCTCAGTGCCTTGTTTTATTGCAACTAGACCACCCTGGTCATAACAACCAGTACCACTGAAAGCTCCACCAGTACTACCGAACCCTCTGTACCATTGAAACCATTGTTATCATCATCACAATTACAGTACTGCCACTTCCAACTCAGTCACCCTGTAATCATTGCAGTCCTTTTACTCATTACACTACCTTTTCTTTATCCTGAGATATGATGGCCTGGGAATACCTTTCTTGATTAATTGCCAAGGCTATCTAACAACGTCATCTCAAGAAATCATCTCAAGATAACGATACTAAATTTTTCAATAAGGAAGGCTTGTGATATAATTTGCCAAATTGTGTTAGTGGTACATTAATCTAAATTTTACGTACTATACATGAAAATTTTGACAAATATTATTCACATCTAGTTATCATGAATCTTTGTTGAGCAGTGATGTTTTATACAGCAGTTCTTCATTTATCCATACAGAACCACGTAATGGCGGGCTGGGGGAACACTACGCAGGACTGGGTGAGTGTTGTTTGAACTTTATACACAGTATTTAAATTCTTATTCTTCTTTCATTGAATGTTTTCAGTTGTTGAACTATTTTCTGTTTGCAGTCCTGGGTGAGGTTTTTCCATGTAGAAGGACTTTGTAATTTTGTTATGGTTGCTTTGTAGTGCTGTTATACAGGTATAGTATACGAATACAGTACATATAATATATGATGGCAGTTGGCAATGAGAAACTACAGTTCAGTACTTGAGTTGGCAATGAGAAACTTCATTGTTAATAACGGATGAAGCTACAAATCGGGTGAAGGCCTCCAGTACAGTACAGTACTGGGGAACCTTGCTCTGATAACTGCCATACGCTGCACAACAAACAAAACTTTCAGGATATGAAGTGACCATTGTATGCTTTCCTTTAGTGCATTGAGCAAGAACAATGAAATGTAGTGAGCCTTTGATATCATGCAGGGATACATTCCTTCAAACCTGCCTACTTCGTAAAGTATTTTGTTAAGGGTGTTGTGGGAAAAATATGATCTATTCCAGGACAAAGAACTTTATTACACTATGTAAAAAATTAATGCTCTGTTTTCAATACAGTATCGTCAAATGTTAATGTTTATAAATATAAAAAAATACAAATGAAATATTTTAGTACCTGGTAATTTTTGGCTGGACAATAGAGAAATCAAGGATTTCTGCAGTTTAGTTTTTTGTGTATATCCATCATACACTGGGCAAAATATAGGATTCACTTGGTAGATGCACACCCACCGTGAATGTTGGAGGGAGGGGTGGGGGGGGGGGCAGAAAATGGTGTATTGTATCATCTTATAATAATTTTCAGATTACATTTGAAATATTGTTTAGGGCACAAGATTAGAAGTGGTTGGAGCTATGGAAAATTCATTGCATATAGTTCAAGCTCAATTCTTATATTTGTTTTCAGTTAAGTTATGAAACTACTTTTGGAGGAAGTGTTTAGGGGCTGGGCTGTGGGAAACACAAGTGATGAGCTTAAGTACTTTGCACAGGCATATTATACTGGTGGATATTAAATACTTTACACAGGCATATTATCCTGGTGGATATCCATGATATGAGGGTGTGAAATTATGATTTCTCGATACTGACTAAGCTTACTTACCTGGAGTATATGGGCAGGACCCCTCTCTGGATAAGCCGGACATCCGAATAAGCAGGAATTTTTATCGGGAAAGTCCAAAAATAAACATATTGTATTCGTAAATTTTTGTACTGCAACCAGCATAATCTGAGTTTCCACACACACACATACACTAATTTAAAAATATACATGTACTGTAGTTTATAACACACTTCAGCTTACCTTGTTGTAGTTCATCATCTTGGTTGATACTGTAGATTTTGAAATTTGTAGTTCATGAAAATTTACTTAACGTAACCTAACACAGCACTAAAACTACTATTACGTGAGCTTGGCATGGTCAGTTCTGACTGACAGCTGCTGAGGAATTGCTGGTTGTTGAAGGCTCTTGGCTTTCTGGTGAGGCTTCACGTTTCCTTTTCACAATATTGTGCCTCGCTTTAAACCTGGAAATTCAATCATCACGTGCCCTGAAATCTGGTACAGTATTCCAATGCTGGTTGCAAACCTGCTTGCAGCATTTCTTATTTCTGCCCCATGAATTGCCACACCAACTGTGTGGGAGAAGCTGTGGTGCTGTGCAAACCACTTATATACAGCCTAATTCAAATGTGCATGATGTATAGGCTTCCAAGTTTTTCTATTATACCCTTCTACTACTGTAGTGCAAACTCCCTCAGTCCTCGCTACTGTATTTCATGTAGTCGTCTTTGTTGCCTTATACCAGAGACAGTACTAGTGCCTTTACTAAAATTCTTTGCAACATTCAAAGCCAACTGGCTATTTTCACGGTGTTCAGTGACACGTAGCTTATCTTTAATGGTTAGCACAACTTTCTTCCCAGCAGAATGGCTCGAACAGAAGTGGTAGTAATCATGAACACTGAAACTGAATAGTACAAAAGAATAGCCAGAAACTGCTGCAGCAGAGATGGAGGGGAAACACCAATGCACCCCTCTCCATTCCAGACTTACTGGGAAATTACCAGCATCAACTCAGACTAGCAGGAAGGCCAGGTGTTGCGCATTCTACAATCCCCTCCTCATCAACCCCCGACTGGGGGATGACATGGTGAAGGGATCCTGGATTGTACCTGGATGAGGTTCTGGGCATTCTTCAACTTTCCAAGACTAGTCTTGGGCTAGGCTTGACTTGTGATAGCGTAGTCCAATAGGCTATTGCTTGGAGCAGCCCACAGGCCCACATATCTACTACAGCCTGGATAGAAGAAGTGTGTCCATTTTTTTCTTAAAGACTTTCACTTTTGTTCTGGCAATATTTCTTAAACTTGCTGGAAGGATATTGAACAACTGTGGACCTCTGATATTCATAACGTTCTTTGTGTCTATGGCACCTCTACTCTTCGCTGGCTCTGTTCTGCATTTCCTTCCATATCATTCACTTCAGAATGTTTTACTGTGTAAATTTGGAACCTGGCTTTCCAGTGTAAGCCACTGCCATAATCTAGAAGTTGGAAAAGCACACCCCGAAAAAGAATCAGAAGCCCAGCCCACACCTGACACTGGGTCAGAGGAACTGAGGCACATTCTGTATCTGGGGTAAGGTTCCTTGAGAAGAGAAGACCCCCAAGGGGCAGATTCCTGAGGCCTCTCATAGAAGAGAACCCTGACCAACCCTGACTAAAGGCAGGGACAATGCCAGCACCAATCAGAGAAGGCATCTCTTACCTCTCCACAAGCAGCCAAGGCTGCTAGGTTTGGAGCCAGGACAAGGCTGCCAGCCAGGTGGGTACCTCAGGGAGTCACAAAAGGATGCTCTCCCAGAAAGAGAATCTACTGTTTTTTAATGTTTCTCTGATCATATCTTAAGGATTTTTGTAGATAAACACAGTGCTAAAATTTTGGGGGTTGATTTACATTCTTAGACACTTTAACACTTACGCATCGAGATGTTGATCTCGCAGTCGTCAAAACAATACGCGCAGTGTGGGACATGACGTTAACGTAGTCAACAAATAAAATATATGTAAAAATTCCATTTTCAGTATTGTCCAAGTATTATGGGACTTTTTAAAATACTCACCAACATCTTCCCATTCTCTGTATACCTAATGTGGTGGCATAACACCGGTGTATGGATGGCCACATGACAATGTACTTTATTTTATGGTATTGGTAATGTTGTTGTTCTATTTGATCTTATATACATACTTATCCCTTTAGAGCATTCTTTTGCGAACAATTTGATACCAAAATGAATGACATAGCATGAAAATTAAGGTGAGAAAACTGGAAAGAATATAAACATTGGAGTGTGGTTGTGCGCTCACGGGCAACGCTCGGTCTACCTTGCGCTGCGGGTGGCCGGCCCACCAGGCCAGGCAAAGTGTAACATTTCTTGGTACCAAGGACTCTTATTAAAATAAAAAGCAAGAGCTAACTACACTAAACCAATAAGTGCAGCTAGATGTGTAGCTTAAAGTGTATGGCATAAAACTCCATTACACAGAACTTGCAGGTTACTGCATTACAATTCTTACTTCTTGTTTTATATTTGCTAATGAAAGCTGTGTGTATAATATTCTGAATCATATTTTTGTCAGTTAGACTTGTAATTAGGTGTAAAAATGCCCGCCATTGCTTTCACTACTCAGGAACCCAGATACAGAATTTGACATTCTAACTACAGTAATTTAAAATTGCTTATGTATTGCTATCCTTTATTCTCTTAAGATTTTTTGTTGCTAATGGGTGAAAGTGAGCATACATACTCGGGTTTCTTCACTGTGGAGAATATTCATATTATAAATATTATATTCTGTACAGTATTTGTTAAATCTCACTGTGAACAGTTACAACTTCCCTGACATTTCAACAAGACAGTTTACACAGAATCTGACACACAGATTCTGTGAAAGATGATAAATGTCTTTGATACAGTACATACAATACATTAAATAGAGAAACTTTATAAACTAGGTAATTGTTTTATAAAGCAATCACCTTTACCAGTTTTATAGAATCAAAATCTAAAAGGCATAACATATGCACCTAGATTTTGTGTTATAAAATATCACGTAAAAGTGTGGAAATAAGTGTCGTATCTTCACTTTATTATTAGTTTTTATTAAGTTGTGGTTGTTTTTCGTATTAAGCTTTTAAATGGTTTTAATTTTAGGGAGAATGTTAAAAACTGTGCAGAAGTTGTCAGTGATGTTCTTTTCATAGAATATTGTACTACTGTAAACTCGTAACATTTTACAATTTTCTCCTAAAACAAAAAATGAAACAAGTCTTGATTATATGCTTGTGTGAAAGTAAGTGAAAGTGAAAGCTTCATTCCACCCCCCCCACCCCCCCCCCCCACCCCCCACCCCCCCCCTGGAAAAAAATCAAAGTACCTACATCACTATAATACATATATGAAAGTTTGTGATCGTACTAGATTAGTGTTGTGAAATATCTTCATTAAATAACCCTGAAGCACTTATAGGAAAGTACAAATCCATCTTAAACCTTTCTTCAAGACTCTACAAGACAACTGATTTATTATGCATTTATTATTTTGAACATGGCATATGATAGAGCAATCTTTGGCAATCAGTACCATATCAATGTCATAATTATACAAAATTTATTAGTGGGCGCAAGCATTACACAATGACCAAGATTTACACAACAAACTCTACCAATCTTGATATGAATATTAAAAAAAAATATTTATATAGTATATAATAGAGCAATCATTTGGAAACAATATGGTAAGATAAGATATTTATTCAAGTAAAGGTACTGTACATGCATTGAAATGAGTTACAAACATAAGGTCGGATTAATAGATAGAGCTAGTACATACAATGCCTAGAGCCACTAATACACACAGCATTTCGGGCAAGGTGTGGGAAAAAACTTAGACTAAAACTTAATAGTAATTGAGATCAAAATGCATAAATTGAATTTAAAAAAAAAGAATAACAATGATAATAATTACATGATGGATAGAACAGCAGAAAATGTGCAACAGAACACTGGTATGATACTGATATGGTATCAAAATTATATACTGTACACAGCCACAGGCTTTCTGACTCCCTGGGGACTGAGACTGAATGGATAACCTGTTGTATTCGGATAAGTGGTACGTCATCCTGAAAAGCTAGGGATAAAAAAACTGAATTTTTGCAGAAATTTGGCAGTATTTTGTTTGTCCTAGCCAATATGAGAAGTTCTGATGCGCTTGTTAACTTAATGATTTTAATTGACGGATCATTGTTTACTATCGTAGATAATAAAGGTGGTGGTGGTGGATGCTGATAGTATTTGTTTGACTGAAGTGGAGACTAATGGTGATGAGGTAACCTCAGCAAACTGCCAGTCACCATGTACTCTTATGTACCTAATGCCATGGCAGAGTTTAAAGGTTCCTGAGCCATCCATTAGTGTTTGAACATTAGTCAAGTGGTACACTTGGCAAACTAGTTCCATCTTTATTACTTATATTTATTCAGACTGCCTTCTCCACCAGTTATTCAAACTTTTTTTATCCGAACAAATCCAAATTGGATAATGTGCATTTTCGGAAAAAAGGCATTTGTAAAGCACATGGCTGTCTGCATGATCATTATTAAAACCAAAAAAGCTGAATTTTTTTATATTTTTCATGTATTTTTCTCACTAAACTGGTGAGAGAGGAGGGAGGGAGGGAGATGTCCTCTCCTGTCCTCCCTCCGCACTTGTAGCTCACCAGACACAAGGCACCTGATTGTTGCTCTGTCATTATGGGAGGCAACTTACGTCACACCTGTTTGCAATCAAGGTTCACTCAATTGGAATTGTGTTCCAATATTTTATTATAATCTTCAGCTTTATGATTGATCCAGAAAGACATTTTGTTAATAAAAAAAAGCAAACTTCTGTATAGTGCTGATAATGCAATACTTAATTGACAATACAGTATCCAGTTCCTTCAGCCTATCCTCATAACTTAACCCAGCAAGCTCTGGCACTAATTTAATAGCAAACCTCTGCACTTTTTAAATTTTAGTTTTATGTTTCACAAGGTATGGATTCCAAGCAAGTGCTGCATACTCTAGTACTGGCCTAACAAAAGTTGTGTAGATTGCTTTGATCACATCCTAATTTAGGTTTCTATAAAACGTTCTAATGTTTATCAGTGTCCCATATGCTGCCAATGTCACCCTGCCTGTGTGTGCCTCTGGTGTTGGGGATGGAACTATATCCACTCCTAAATCTATCTCCCTCTGATTCCTGCAATTGCCTTCCATTAATGCTGTACACATCTTCCGGTCTTCTTTCTCCCTTCCCCATCTTCATTACCTTACACTTATTAGGATTGAGCTTCAGCAACTATTTGTTTGTCCACTCCTTGAGTTTAAGGTCATCTTGTAACATTCTACAGTCCTCTGCTTTTACATTCCTTGTTATTTTGGCATCGTCCGCAAACATTGACATGTACGAGGCCACTCCCTTTGGTAAATCATGAACGTAAATTAGGAACAGTGGTGGTCCCAGGACCGATCCTTCGAGGACCCCACTTGCTACATTTCTCCAGCTAGAGACCTCATCTCTGACTGTGACAATTTGCTTAACCACTGTGATATGCCGCATTTGTGAAATTATAGCTGTGTGGCAAAAATCAAGTGTTAGCAAAAAATTTGTTTCTTTGTAAAAAGTTAAAATCCCTTCCCTGAACATGTGCATGTAAAAATCAATAACAAATTTCACTTACTTTGGCTGTGAGGACGTAGACAAAGTGGTGGTGCGTGACGTCATCACAGGGCTGTTCGCCCGTGCGTGAAGCTCCCAGAGCCGGTCACCCGGGCAATTCAAGCCTCGTGAGTTGCCACAAATATATTAACATTTATTTTTTCTATTATTTTCAATGCTTTATAAAAAATTTTTTTATCGTATATGCAGGACTTTTACAATATGCATACAGTAGAACGTTCATAATGTTCCATGAAACTGTGAAACATGTCAGTAATATCTACACAACAAATGTTTATTGGCACAATATTACCTGTTTAATATTCAATACATTTACAATATGTACACTTTCACACACTGTATTACACACTCTAACTTTAGAGATTTAATTAATTTAGATTTAAACAAACAAAACAAAGCTGCTGGAGAAATATAAGAAAATTCACTTTTGTAAACAGAGTGGTAAACGGTTGGAACAAGTTAGGTGAGGTGGTAGTGGAGGCCAAAACCGTCGGCTGTAATTTCAAAGCGTTATATGACAGAATGCTGGGAAGACGGGACACCACTAGTATAGCTCTCATCCTATAACTACACTTAGGTAATTACTCAGTACTTCAGAAGTGAGTCATAATCAAAGCAGCAGTTCATGGTTCACAGCACAAATTCACACTCAATGCACCAGGAACAAACAGATTTTCGTTTCCTGTTTCTTCGTTTTGTGTGCTTGCAAATAACACACTCCCATACACCCTTGGCTTTAGTACCTGTAGGTGGTATGTAGCCAAGCTTGTGAAGTGCAAGGTAGTCTTGAAAAGAATTTAGGTAAAGATCAATGTGTAAGGTACAGTAGTCTTGAAAAGATCGCCGTGTTAGGTATTCTGGAAGAGATTCAGGTGTTCTGGAAGAGATTCAGGAATTTGGAGGAGATTAATCTGTTCTTGAAAAGATCCCTTTGTAAGGTAGGATTGAAAAAATCCAGGTATTTTTGGAAATATCTAGGAAAAGCTCAATAACAAAATTCTGTCCTGCTATCACTCATATTTTCACCTCTATGGGAAAGTGGGTGCATTTATAAAAATTGGAGATGACAAGGGTGGGCATGGGTGGCGCTCGGCTACTACTGGATCGTTGGTGCTGTATCACTTGTATCCAACCCTTTTGTTAGGTCTTTATTGTTCCTAGCTTCATCAATATCGTGACCCTAATGTTCTTCAAGCAATTGGGTCTGAATTTCACCGACATTCGACACCGACATCTTTCAACACTGCGTCAGACGGGTTGGAAGCCAGAGGCGCATGCGCCACCCATGGTTGTTCACTCGGAACTGATCCAGCCAGCAGGCCTAGGGCATTCTGGGAATTTTTTCCAAGATGGCTGCCTCTCCCTGGAGGTCCCAGGAGTCTCTCTGGAGTGCTTGAAGTTTTCTCAGGAGGTCACCCTGTATGCCTCTTGATCTTGAAAAGGGGTTCAGCGTCACATATCTAGGGGTGCGGCTCCAACACTGGCCTCGTTGTCCTGTGTACACACCCTACTTGAGCCGCCGTGACTCCCCACTCTCTCCTTGTTTGGTATGATCTCCTAGATCCCCTTTTGTGAATTATTATTTTCTGTCACCCTGTCTGCAGCTGTGATTCATTCTCTCTCCTCTCCTCTCTCCTCTCTCTCTTTTTTTTTCTTTTGTTTCACCCCCCCCCCCCTCTCTCCTGGGAAGCCTCACCAGGACAAGAGTAAAAGCCAACCAACAATACACATTTAATGAAAAAAAAAAAACATATTATACATGAAATAAGAGCAATAAAACATTAGCATACAACACACTAAGCTATTACAACCCGGTACAATCCAATACCATATTCCTGGCTTCACCAACTGTCCATATCAAGTGGCTACTCAACTCTTGACTTACCACTTACTACTCCCTCACTAAATGGAGATTGCAATATCATCACAACACTATTGTACAATCAGCTCTAAAAGTATATAAAACTCAGCCTGTGGCTGAAACACCAGAAACATCGGCATAAATGTTCCCCAAAACAAGAAAAGATCCATCTCTCACCTTCCACTGCGTCTTACACGCCAATAAGCATTCAACTTCCACTGCGTCTTACACGCCAATAAGCATTCAACTTCCACTGCGTCTTACACGCCAATAAGCATTCAAGCACTCCCCTTATACAATCCTGGGTATCCCCATAAACTTCTGTTCTGTTCTTAGAGGCTCACTACCATGTACAGTATATCTCTAGGTCCTCCAAAATATTCACAAGGGCCCTTCTGCAGTCCTCCCAAACTGCTACACAATGAAGTTTCATCAAACTCCAGTGATGCTTCATCACTGATCCAACAGAGACACGTGAAACTCTTCTTCACTGCTCCTTTACACTGCTTGAATTCCACTCTTCGTTATGGAATTCTGCTCTCCCACAGAGTTCAACGTACACTTCTCCAGCCTCGAAGTTTCCTCCATTAACCTCTTCCTTGGCCTCAAAGTTCTTCCACCAACTCCTCCCCAAACAAACCTGCAATTCTATTGCCATGCCCAAAATTTTTTTTCCCTACTAAAACATAATTAAATGTATTCACAAAAAGTAAAAGTCCTCCATCTGACATCCTACCTCGACGTGTCGAGAGACTGCTGGCTGCCACTGCCAGCCGGACACTTACCTCCTCTCAGTCATCCACTGACCTACGTCAAGGGAGGACGTATCACTCCTCCCTCCAAGATGTTCTTTTATCTCTACCCCTCTTATTTCAGCTTACTGCCTTAATAAAATATATATATACCATATACATAAACACTTGCCATGATTGCTGGCACACGATCAAACACAAGCAACCACTGCAACAACTGTTATATTAGCTTACCACAGAATTTATCTATCGAGGGCGCTCAGGTCCTCACAATGGCACCCACACAGGTCGCCCACAAAATCTCTATAGGACTGCCTCACAATGCTTCTTCTAGTCCTGACTTGAGCACTTTAAATTGTCCTCAGGCTTCATAGATAAATGCTTGCTTGATTACCTCCTCTTATAGGAGCACACAATTAGGTGGTCCTCTTCTAGGAGCTCAACGGAGTGCAACCTTCCCTCACGATTTCTATTGCTCAAGTAAAGGTCAAGATATCCCACGAGCCTCGCATCATGTCACCAAAGTATCGACATCTCCCTCCATGTCAATTATTTACTTGTTCGTCCTCTGCTCATATTTTAAATTTAGCCACCGACATTTATTGCATAGACAATCCGCTTGGGCCCTAGCTCTTTTTTCGTCGCCCTTTTGTCCATTGCTGTTCGCAGATTCTGCAGTTGTTCAGTATCTGCAGGTGGCTTCGTCTAGCTGTCAACCTATGTCTGACTTGTTGGTTCTCTGGGGTGGTCATGGGGTTCTTTCTCATAGGGGTCGTGCCAAGGTTTGGGGTTCCTTTGATCGTGAAAGGTCAGTGATGCCAGTTTCAGAACTGATGTTGCCTTTTTCCCAGCTCGCCAGGAGTTTGGTTCCTTCCCAGCTCGCCAGGAGTTTGGTTCCTTCCCAGCTCGCCAGGAGTTTGGTTCCTTCCCAGCTCGCCAGGAGTTTGGTTCCTTCCCAGCTCGCCAGGAGTTTGGTTCCTTCCCAGCTCGCCAGGAGTTTGGTTCCTTCCCAGCTCGCCAGGAGTTTGGTTCCTTCCCAGCTCGCCAGGAGTTTGGTTCCTTCCCAGCTCGCCAGGAGTTTGGTTCCTTCCCAGCTCGCCAGGAGTTTGGTTCCTTCCCAGCTCGCCAGGAGTTTGGTTCCTTCCCAGCTCGCCAGGAGTTTGGTTCTTTCCCAGCTCGCCAGGAGTTTGGTTCCTTCCCAGCTCGCCAGGAGTTTGGTTCCTTCCCAGCTCGCCAGGAGTTTGGTTCCTTCCCAGCTCGCCAGGAGTTTGGTTCCTTCCCAGCTCGCCAGGAGTTTGGTTCTTTCCCAGCTCGCCAGGAGTTTGGTTCCTTCCCAGCTCGCCAGGAGTTTGGTTCTTTCCCAGCTCGCCAGGAGTTTGGTTCTTTCCCAGCTCGCCAGGAGTTTGGTTCTTTCCCAGCTTGCCAGGAGTTTGGTTCTTTCCCAGCTCACCTGGTTCGGGGTTCCTGGTGAACTGGAGGAAGTCCCATCAGGTTCCTTCTCAGGTTCGGACCTGGCTGGGTGTTGTGTGGGACTCTCAGACCGCTTCCTTCTCTCTCCCTCTGGCATTGTTGCTGCGGCTGTGATCCCGCCTTCTGCTATTTTTGGAGGGCTCCCGGGTCACTCGTTGGTTGCTTGATCAGCTGAGCGGGAGTCTGAACTTCGCCGTGCTGGTTTACCCGCCGGGTCGGGTCTGGCTTCGGCAACTATTCTGGTTCCTTTGGGGACATCCCTTTCTCCACTCTTGCGATTATTGAGTTTGACCTCCAGGGCCTTGTATCGGCTGCTGTGTTGCCTGCTTCCTCTTTGGGTTTTTCGGGGTTCAGTGCCGTGGCACCTATCCAAGCCCTTGCTCGATGTGTACACGGATGCGTCGTCTCTTGGCTGGGGTTTTGTGACCAGTGCTCACCAGGCCGGCCTTGGTCGGTGAGGTTCATCCTTTCATCAGGCTCGCAGCATGGTGCGGGAGTTCACGGCAGTGTGGCTGTTACTTCGGAGTGTTCATGTCATTTGCAGATTGACGATCCGGCTCTATTCAGACTTCATCCTGGTGGTTCATTGCCTGAACCAAGGGGGGTTTGATGCAGTCCTTGACTCCTTGGGAATGGTCGCTTCGGATGACTCGTTTGTTGAGTTCTTGGGGCTTAGCTAGGCGGCGGCTGAGCAGACAGAACACTGGACGCGTGATCCTGTGGTCCCGGGTTCGATCCCAGGCGCCGGTGAGAAACAATGGGCAGAATTTTTCACCCTGATGCCCCTGTTACCTAGCAATAAATAGGTACCTGGGAGTTAGTCAGCTGTCACGGGCTGCTTCCTGGGGGGTGGAAGCCTGGTCGAGGACCGGGCCGCAGGGACACTAAGCCCAGAAATCATCTCAAGATAACCTCAAGATAGCTCTCATGGTGGTTCACATCCAGGGGGTGTCCCGGTTCATTCCCCTTTCCATGGATTGGATGGTCACTGCCGACTTGTTCAGTTGGCTCTGCTGGATATACGGGTGCCCGAAGGTGGATCTCTTCGCTTTGGTGTGGTCAAAGTGTCTCCCGGTATATATGGTGCCGTTCCCCAACAGCGAGGCCATCGGGGTCAATGCCATTCAGCAGAACTGGTCGAGGTGGGGTTACCTTTACTTCTTACCCCTGGTTCAGCTTTTGCTTCGGGTTCTGGCTTGGTTGGAGACTTACCAGGGAAAAGCTGTCCTGTTGGCCACTTGGTGGCTGGCCTAGTCTTTGCTTCTGGCACTGCTTACTCAGTGTCTGAACCAGGGGACTTTTCCACGGCTCCGCCTGTTCCAGCAGATCGGTATGGTCTGGTACGTGGCTGGTTCGATCTTCTCCTCCAATCTTTGCGTCTGGTCTTTCCGACGCAGGTCTATTACCACTTATATGGTGATCAGGTGACTTCGTTAGTGTCCCCCCTGAGTGTTTTATCTCGGCGGCAGTCTGAAGTTTCCTGGTGGTCCTTTCGTAATTTTTTCTCTTTGCGGTTGTCTTCGGTTTCAAATCAGGTTGTTTTGTCCTTTCTCTCTTGGCTGTGTCAGGACAGTCATCTTATGCCGAATACTGTCGCCTCATATCGTGCGGTGCTGGCGGAGCTGCTCCAGCTTGTATTGTGGGTGAATGTTATTTCCGTTCTATTTCGCAAGCTGTCACATGCGTTGTTTCACCTCTGGCCTGCTCATGCGCCACCTGAGCCATCCTTGGTCATTGGACCTGGTTTATCTCATCTCCTCGGTTTGTAGTGGCCCCCTCGGTTTGAAATCGTTTTGATAAGGCCTTTTTTTGTTGTTGTTGCCATTGGCCCCTGGGGGTAGGGTTGAGGAGCTTCATGCTCTCCTCTGGCACGGGTTTCTACTCTTTCAGTCCTGGTGGTAGGTTTGTTAGTTTGCAGCCATCTCCTTTTCTGGCGAAAAATGAGACAGCGGCTTTCTGGAGGGGTCCTTGGGTGGTTGTTGCTTGGTTGGTTCAGCAGGGGGTGCATCATGTGTTGTGTGTCCAGTTGCAGCTGTTCACCGTTAGTTGCACACCATGGCCTCGGTGGCCGGGGACGCACTTTGGGTTGGCTCGTTTCCCTTTTTCCCTTTTCCAGGGCTTGGGTCTCCCAGGTTGTTCGCAAGGTTATTCGGTCTAGCCAGCCTGCGGTCTATCCTTGTGCCCATGACGTTTGCAAATTTGCTGCTTTAGCTGCTATTTTTGGTAATATATCTTGGGCTGACATTCGAGCGCGGGGGATTTGGAGGTTGAACAGGGTCTTGGCTGCCTGTTACCTCATTAATGTTTCTGGCCCTGGTTGGGCTTGTCTCTCTGAGTCACAGGTTGCAGCCAGTTGTCTCGACTTCGGGTTAAGGTGTGAGTGGCAGCTGCCTCCCGGGTAAGTCCATCTTTTCCATTTTCTAAGATTAGGTAGCTCCAGGGAGCCAGATGGGCTCTGCACAGAAAACCAGCATTGAATGTAATGAAATGTCATTTTCTGGTAGTCCCGGAGGCTCTCTGGCAACCCTCCCTCGAGCAACCCTTCCATTGGCCATTGCTCATCGTGCCTCTCTGAGGAGGCCAGGTTCTGGCCCGAGGTCCCTGGTAGGCAAGAACTCCAATCGAATTGACTAATGCCATCCTCTAATGCATACATATCGGCCCGGTAAGCTCCGGCGAGCCTCCGGGACATGCCCAGAAAATGGCGTTTCATTACATTCAACACTGGTTTGTTTTCAGTACCTTTGTTTCCTTAGCTTGAATTTATGCCCTCTTATTCTTGAGGTTACCAGTTTCAGGAGTTCCTCTGTCAGTTTGGTTGATTTGTTATTATTTTGTAAGTGGTAATCATATTGCTTTTTTCTTCAATCTTCGGTATATTTAATGCCTCTAGCCTCTCTTAATAACTCTTGTTTTTCAGTTCTGGAAGCCATTTTGTAGCATGCTTTTGCACCTTTCCCAGTTTATTGATATGCTTCTTGAGATATGAGCACCATACAACTGCTGCATATTCCAATTTTGGTCTCATAAGTCGTGAACAGTTTCCTTAGTATTTCATCATCCATGTGATTAAAAGTGATTCTGAAGTTGGAAAGCACAGTATATGCTCCTCATGCAATGTCCTTTGTGTTCCTCTGGTAACAATCTATTACCCAATACCACCCCTAAATCTCTCTCCTTATCAGAATTCTTTAGCTCCTTTTGCACATAATTTATATGTTGTGTGTGGTCTATTTTCACCCATTCCACATTCCATAACATGGCATTTATACACAGTGAATTCAATTTGTCATTTGGTGCTCTAAGCATTTATTTTACAAGGATCAATTTGAAGGGCATGACAAGCATCTATGTCTCCTATCTTCCCTAGAAGCTTAGCTTCATCAGCAAACATGTTCAATAATTCTATATTCCCTCTGGTAGATCATTTATGTAAATGAACATTACTGGTGCAAGAACTGAACCTTTTGGTACTCAGCTAGTAACACTCCTCCAGTCAGATACATTGCTTCTGATTACTGCTCTCATCTTTCTGACCATTAGAACAATTTTCATCCATATCAGTCGTCTCCCTGTCACTTCTCCAGCATGTTTCAGTTTCCAAAACAAACTTGTGTGGAGCTTTTTTTTAGGTCCAGATAGACACAGTCAACAGCAACCATCTCTTTCCTGTAGTACAGTATCTATGTGGCTCTATCATAAAAGCTAAGTAGATTTGTTACACAGGATCTTCCGGTTTGAAAACCATACTGTCTGTCCGTTATGTCATTACTCTAGGAGTTCAACCCATTTGGCTTTTAACTATTTTTTCTAGTGATTTGACTACCACGCTTGTTAATGACACGGGTCTATAATTTAGAGTTTCCTCTCGACTGCCATTTTTATAAATTGGTGCAGTACTATGTTTGCCTTTTTCCATATGTCTGCTAAGGTTCCTGTGCACAAGGATGCCTGGAATATTTATTGGAGTGGAATGCTCAGCTCAGATGCACATTCTTGCAGCACCCAAGGTGAAACCCCATCAGGTCCAACAGCTTTATTTTGTTCCTAGCCCCATGAGTAATTTTTCCACTTCGTCTCGAGATACCTCTATGCATTCTATGGCGTGTTTTGGATTTGGTATTTTTCCAGCTCTCTGAAATCCTCATTTTGTACAAACACTACTTTGGAACTTTTCATTTAGCATTTCACACATTTCTTTTTCATTCTCTGTAGTCCTGTGCCCTGTTCTCAATCTCTGGATTTTATCTTTTACATGCAGCTTGCTTTTAATGAATTTATTGAAAAGGCCTGGATCTGATTTACATTTGTTTGTTATAGCTTTCCTTTCTGCCTCTCTTCTCAGTGCTGTATAATTATTTCTTGCTTGTTTGTAATGCTGATATGTTTGCGGGTTAGGCCTCCTCCGATTTTGAACCCATTTTCGTGTCTTTTTCCTCTCTGGCCCTTTCACAATTTCTGTTAAATCAATTCTTTAAGTTCAAGTATGTTTATTGAGACTATAAAATACATTTCAAAACGATAGAGTAGCTTAGGCTGTTTCTACCCTCCTCTACTTCAAGTCCCTCAAGGAACACACAAATCCAACGAGTACAAAACCACACATCACTACAAGCATCACATTTGACATTGCAGATTAAAATGGTAAAAATAGTAGATAAGATTAAGATCTAAGAATTCAATATACTGTACATGTCATTATATATGAGCACCATATTTTTGAGCATAGAAATGTTCCACACATTTAACTATACAAATTCCTTAAATTACACACTATTGAATAATATTACTAAGAGTGAATACGTCAACTCACAGTACGTTTGTTCTTATTTTTAGTCTTGCCTTTGATAGACGATTGCGAATCACTTACCACCAAACATGTTCGATCTGCGTTGGTGTTTACCTCTTCTAAAAATCGTTTATCTCCAGCTTTGTTTGTAGGTTCATGGATTGATTCTTTCTTGGTACTGGTACATCAACAACACTCTTCCTCTTCTTATCAGCCATTATTATTATTAAGGACATTTTCTTTAAAAAAAATAGCTGAAATAGTCCCTAGAAAGCACCATAGATGTACACTGGGGAGAGTACTGTACTACTGACTGGCAGCACTGGTTGGCTACATGCCACCTGAAGGCCATGTAGACATTACAAGTAGCTCTATTCATATTATGGAGAACACTGGCATGTTTATATAGCAGATTGATATGTTCGATCTTATGTTTGCAAGTCGAGGACCACACGTGTATGTAATTGCCTACATATTTAAGTGTGGGTGCAGGTCTCAACCTACACTTGTTGTGTCTCGTCTTCCTTATAATATTTAGCACATAACAATTTGAAACTTCCCAATGATTTTGGCATCCACAACCCTCTTGTGAATGTGCATGTGTGCACTCGTAGACATAGACATATATGCAGTACATACATTCAGAGGGGATACAGTTATATAGATATGTTTGCAGATGATGCTAAATTGCTAGGGACAGTTAAGGCCATACCCTCCCAAAAGGACCTATACAAAATAAAGGAATGGAGCAACACATGGCAAATGGATTTCAGTTCTGAAATTTGCTAGTGTAGTGTTGGTCATCTCATAATGCTCTTTGTGGTTCTATGGTGCCAGCTTACTATCCAGACTCGAATCTCTTTTTATGACAGAGGTGTTTAGTATCTCTTCACATACAATAATTTGTAGGTTAGGTGTGGCACAATAATTTGTAGGTTAGGTGTGGCCTGTTTTCCCTTATTCCACATATCATTGTGACAGTTATTTATTTTCAGTGTAAATAAATGTAATATAATGGAATATAGAATAGGGGTAAATGGACCACACCTAACTTAAGAAATTGTGAAAAGATAATAAAAACCTTTGACAAGGAAAATATCAGAGTGGTTATGGATAGTAAGCTGGTATGAGCATTATGCCACACTAAGGCATAACCACACTAAGTGCATTATGAGAGAAGCCTGCACTATACTAGAACATTTCAGAACTGAATGTAAATAATGGATGGAGAAATGTTAAAGAAATTTTCCCAACATTTGTAAAGTCAAGATTGGAATGTGCATCAGTGGTGTAGTGCCCATATATCAATAATGGGGTATAAAGACAGGCTACTAAATGGCTCCTGGACATTAAGAACATGAGGTATGAGAAGAGACTGGGGTCATTAAACATGCCAAGGCTAGAAGACAGGAGGAAAAGATGCAATATGATTACTCTGTACAGTACAATATTGTAACAGTTATCTACAAAACAGATGAGGAGAATTTTTTTTAATTTGCTACTTAAGAATAAGAGATCATAGATTCAAGCTAATGAAGCAAAGATGTCAAAAAAATTTAAGAAATTTCTCGTGCAAATCATTATAAAAGGTTGGTAATAGTTTGGTAAAAGTGAGAAGTTGTTGGATGTCAAAATCATCGGTACTTTCAAAGAGTTGTATGACAAAGATTGTTGGGAAGACAGCATACAACGAGCATCTCTCTCATATTGCAACTACACAAGATGGTAGTTAGTTTGGTACAATAATTACATATCTGTACATTCATATGTATGTGTACAGGGACGGCCAGCCGACCATGGTGACGGATGGTGGTTCGCGCAGCATTTCTCCCGTGGACATTTCCGATCCCTTTGAGGGTTTTCAGGACCCATTGTCCACTGGCACGCATTCTGGTCACAACGTTCTGGTATTGGAATGGGATCCCGAGGGTGTTTCTGGACAGTAAACATCATAGTAAGGCTAATAGATTGAAGGCAAATCTCCTGCGTCCTGCGGTGCCCTGTGACCCCCCTCGTAACCTCTGTCTCCAAGCCTTCCACTCCCTCCCGATCAGACGAGTTCTCCTGGCCTATGTACGTTCATCAATGCCTTTGATGCCGATACGCCCGCTGATCGGAGTTGATACCTGGTTGATTAGTGTGTTTTGGAAGCACACTAATGTGGAGTGTTTTTGGAAATAGTAGGGCACGCAGCCTTTTCTATCAAGCTGTTCCCAAGTTCTTTAGAATCAAGGTGCACGATTTCAGGCCGAATAAAAGCAGGAACTTGATTGCCGTGGACCACACTTCCTCCAGGGACTTGATGCTTTTAAACGTTACTGATATCTGTGGTACAAGGTCCGTTGCTATTACCCTCTGGGTGACCGTTTAGTACGATATGTGGTCCAGCATGTTGTTGACGTTAGTGCAGACGATATCAAGGCACAACTGCAGTATGCTGACATTCCGATCTTCGGTGTCAAGAAATTTATGCGTAGAATTGATGGCGCCCTGTGTGATACTGGCACTGCTCTCCTTACTTTTCTTGATGCCCTCCCCCCTGATCGGGTTTGGATTAATGACTTACTTTATAAATTGGAGGGGTATGTTCCCCTTCCCACTCAGTGCTTTTGTTTTAAGGGTTTTCACTATACCTCCCATGGCTGTACCAATGGTGTCCGTTGTGGCAAATGCTCTGGTTCCCTTTTCATTCGTGACTGTGAGTCCGACAAGCTCTGTTGCCCCAACTGTAGTGGTGATCATATCATCACTTTCAAGCAGTGTCCTTCCTACGTTGTGGCGCTCACTAAGGCTCTTCCCGTTGTCACTCCGCCCTCCTGTCATGCTTTGTCTCATCCTGCCCCGGTTCCTTGTCACCCGCCGCTTCCTTTGCCTGTGCCTGACCCGTTTTTCCACTAATGTTCCTTTCGCCCCTGAGGTATCTTCTCTTCCACCCGCCATTCAACTGAGTCCTGATCTTGTTGACACTATTGTCGCTCGCGTTGTGGATGCACTCAAGACTGTGCTGGTCCGCCTCGTCACTAAATTCTTTCCGTAGTCCGTCCTTCCCGTTCCTGCAGCTGACCCATCGCTCCTCTCCTCTGCTTCTTTTACAGTTGACGTCCATCCTCTCGCAGCTGCCTCTGCTATCTCCAATGGGTTTGAATCGATGCTGGATAACACCGTTCGGAACTCTTTTGGCGAGCCTTCCCTGTCTCTCTCCCCGGGCTGCCTTGCCGCATATCTCTGTCCCCGTTACTAAGCGGAGCAATCCTCCATCGTCCCGATTTCCAAGCGCCCTGCCACCTTGCCTGATGAGCCTTTTACATCGCATTCTCTCACGACTTGTCCTCGCATCCTTCCTAGGTCTTCCTCCCATTGTCCTGCTGGTGCTTCTGCGAAGTCCGAGAGTCCAGTCGTGAGGCTCCAGATGCCATTTACTTACCTTGCCCTGTCCTAACCTCGCCTATCCCATCTTGACTTCCTCTACCATCCTACACATTCGCACTTGCCTCCTTCACATCCTTTGCCCCCGTCATTCGTCTCTTGCCTCCGTCCCTCGCTTTCTTTACTGCCGCAACGCTTTGCATTCACCTTCTGTTTTCTTTATTCCCATCCTACATTCCTTTCCTCTTGTTTATTTTGCCTTTATCCTCCTCGCCCGACTTGATGACGTAATCTTCTTGACTTGGGCACATCGTGACCTTTGATGTGTTGTTGTGCATTGTCATATATGCATCTGTCTACATTACCGATCGTGCAGTCATCGGGAGGTTATACCTTCATGCAAACTGCTTGTATTGCGAAGACGACGATGTATGTGTACAGCCCACAGCAAAAGGATATCATCAGCAGCATATGCTAGATTGGCCAAGATAAAAACTGCCCTTAGAAACATGTGTAAGGAGTCATTCAGAACCTTGGATACCATATATATCACACCAATCCTGGAGTATGCAGCTCCAGTCTGGAGTCCATACCTAGTTAAACACATGTCAAAGTTAGGGGAAAGTTAAGTAGTTTTCCACCAGACTAGTCCCGGAGCTGGAAGGTGAGAGTTAAGAGTAAAGGCTATGGGAATTAAACCTCACTGTCCCTGGAAGACAGACGAGTTAGGGAAAGACATGATCACCATTTACAAAAATTCTTGTTTGAATTGACAGGGTGGACAAAGACAAACTATTTAGCATAGATGGAACAAGAACAAGGAGACACAGGTGGAAACTTTGTGGCTCATTTGAGTACAGTACTGAGACATTAGAAAGAATTTTCTCAGAGTCAAGGTTGTTAACAAATGAAATGCACTAGGCAATGATATGGAGGAGGCAGACTCCGTACACAGTTTCAAATGTAGATATGATCCCAATAGTCCCTGTGGCATAGTGGTAAGACACTCGCCTGGTGTTACGCGTGTGGCTTTGGCCTGGGTTCGTATCCTGGCCGGGGATACCGATTTACTGGGCGCAAATCCTTAACAGTAGCTGCTGTTTACCCAACAGTAAAATGAATACCTGGTTGTTAAACAATTTGGTGAGGTCGTATTCTGGGGATTATTAGGATTAAGGACTTGCCTGAAACGCTGTGTGTGCTAGTGGCTGTACAAGAATGTAAGAACTCTTGTATATATAAATAAATAAAAAAAATAAATAAAAAATGAATAAATAGTCTCGGGAACCTGTATACCAGTTAATTGACAGTTGAGTGGAGGGACCAAAGAGCCAAAGCTCAACCATCACAAGCCCAAGTAGATGAGTACAACTAGGCAAGTGTAAATACTTAGAGGTGTCTTGAGCAAAAGTGGAAAATTACTTAAAGGTTTTGAAAGAAATAAAGCAGTTGGATCAAATGGAAGTTTCACCTTGGGTGCTGAGTGTGTGCACAACAGAGCTTAGCATTCCACTTCAAATGATATTCCAAACATCTTTGTGCACAGAAAACTTCGCATATATATGGAAAAGGCAAACAGTGTTTCAAATCAAATCTGTTCATTGTCCACATAAATGATCTACCAGAAGGAATACAGAATTATATGAACATGTTTACAGATAATGCTAAGATACTGGGAAAGATGGGAGAGGCAGACAATTGTCATGCCTTTCAAAGTGTTCTAGATAAAATAAGTGCTTGGAGCGTCATGTGGCAAATGGAATACAGTGTAAATAAATGCTATGTTATGGAATGTGGAATTGGAGAAAATAGACCGCACACAGCTTACAAAGTATGTGGAAAGTAATTAAAAAACAAGACCTAGGTACAATAGTACCTTTTGGTCTGTAAGCTGTCGCCAGTGAAACACGGAAAGAACATTGTAAGAGGAGCGTATGTGTTGCTTTACAACTTCAGACTTGCTTTTAATTAAAAACATGGATGGCAAAATACTAAAGAAACTGTTCATAATGTTTGTGAGACCAAAACTGGAATATGCAGTAATTGTATGATACCCATATCTCAAGAACATTATCAATAAACTGAAAAAGGTTCAAAGGCTTCAAAATGGCTTCCAGAACTGAAAAACAAGAGTTACAAGGAGAGACTAGAGGCAGTTAAACATGCCAAAACTAGAAGATAGAAGAAAAAGAGGTAATAGGATCACCACATAAATAATACTATCAGGAATTGACTAAATTGACAAAGAGGAATTCTTGATACCAGCAACTTCAAAAACAAGAGGACACAGATTCAAGCTAAGGAAACAAAGGTGCACAAAAAATATTAGAAAGTTTTCTTTTGCAAACAGTAGTAGATGATTGGAACAAGTTAAGTGAGGTGGTGGTGGAGGCCAAAACTGTCAGTAGTTTCAAAGTGTTATGACAGAGTAGGTTATCTTGAAGTTATCTTGATGATTTCGGGGCTTCATTGTCCCCGCGGCCCGGTCCTCGACCAGGCCTCCATCCCCAGGAAGCAGCCCGTGACAGCTGACTAACACCCAGGTACCTATTTTACTGCTAGGTAACAGGGGCATAAGGTGAAAGAAACTCTGCCCATTGTTTCTCGCCGGCGCCCGGGATCGAACCCGGGACCACAGGATCACAAGTCTAGCGTGCTGTCCGCTCGGCCGACTGGCTCCCTAGTACTGGGAAGATGGAACACCACGAGTGTAGCTCTCATCCTGTAACTACACTTAGGTGATTACACACATGAATACACATTTATATCTACATACATACATACATACAGGGGCATACATACATTCTTTAGGGGGCCTGACAGCTGAGTGGACATTGCTCAGGATTTGTTATCCTAGGGTCTGGGTATTGATCCCCTGCGATCGCGGAAACAAATGGGCAGTTTCTTTCACCCTGATGCCTCTGTTCACCTAGCAGTAAATAGGTACTTGGTAGTTAGACCGCTGCTATAGGCTGCTTTCTGGAGGGGAGGGGGGGGGGAGAGAATTGGTTGATGGATTGACAGTTGAGAGGTGGGCCGAAAGAATCAGAGCTCAACCCTCGCATTCACAACTAGGTGAATACAACTAGGTGAATACAGTTAGAGTTGGCAGGACCAATGAGCCAAAGCTCAACCCCTGCAAGCAGAACTAGGTGAGTACATACATACATACATGTATACATACATGTATACTTACATGTATATAGTGTATAATAAGAAAATATTAATATGACTTTATTGAATTTTAAAAACAAGCAAATTTATATGAATATGCATGTGTAGAAAATATATATATACTGTATATTGTTCTGTATCATAATTTTCAAAGTTTCTTGTTTAATGTTGACAATTTTAGTACTGTAGTTTTGTTGACTGGGGCTTCATTTCATTGTTATAGACTGAACTGCATAAGCATGAACAGCATTCAATTGTTTAAAATATTGAACATTTATCAATGAGGCATGATTTCTTGGGAAGCAGTAAGTTAAGCTTGTTTGAGCTATGATGCTTTGTTAAAGCTCATGCAGTAAGGTTTTATCTTTTTTTTTTGTAAGTACTGTGCAGTACTGTAGTAATTTCTTTTACTTCATTTCTTTCATCTGTGTCACAGGACCAGTTATACAGAAAATATGTTGAATATGACTAGTGACTTAATTGTGCAGTGTATGGTTTGGAACAAATCATATACACCTGGAACACAACTTGTTCGAACAAGAAAGGACAATTTATTTTCAGTTTGTTATCAAGTTTGTAGATATGATGTGAGGCACAGTAAATTGAAACGATTTATGAAGAGCATTGACATGATTATGAGAGACCCGTGAGCACTTGGCTGAGTGGGGGCATTTGGCAGCAGCAACACACTAAGGGCCCAGGTTAATGCCATGTTTTGCTCTGTTCCAGATGCCCCCGCTCGCCAAAGGTGGCGCTGCATGCAACCCCGCCTCTGTCCGTTTTGCTGGAAAACTTTCAGTAATTCGTTTAACCTGAAACAACACATTGTGAACGTGCACACAGTAGGGGAGGGGATTGAGTGTGAGTTGTGCCACAAGGTGGTCAAGAACAAGTGGTACTTGCGTAAACACCATGTGACTGCACATGGTGCTCCCCTGCGTCGCTCCAAAGGCCCGGCTGAGCCCAAGTCTGGCAAGATCTTGACCAACCAGCATCCTGCCTATGAGTTAACTAAGGACTTAGGCATGGCACTCACTCCTACTCCCCACCAGATGGAGACATCCCAACCTCAAGAGGTCTTCACTAAGAAACAAATGGATCGTATGTGCTGAATTCCCCTTCAAATTCAATCTAGTATGTTCTGCAGTTCAGCTTTGGGATTCATGTATGGATGATTTAGACAAAGGCTGTAATAAATCAATCGAGATAATGTGAATGTATTGGAAAAATGTCCTGTCAGTAATTAAATTTTGAATGAGATTAAATTCAATAACAGGTGGACATGGACAAAATATTTTGTGATTGGTATCCAAAAACACATGTACCATGCTTAATGACAAAACTAGATTCCATGGCTAGTTTTTAACGAATGGTTCTATATGACAACAGGTTGCCTTTTGTGACCATTTGAGTTAGAAGTAGCATGTAGTAAAGACTCTCATTGCTAAGCATGATCCTGTCCAAGTAGTGTTCTTGTAGACTCATAGTTACCAGTTTTTCATTGCTCTACTCATGTTCTGGAAGGTAGAATCCTTATTCTTTTATCACTTGGTAATTAATTAGTTTATGAAATTAGAACATTAAGATTAGTACTTGGCTATACATTATTAATATTAATTTCAGGAGGTAATTGGCTGAAATAAGAAATGTAATGGTAAGGAATGAAATTAAGCATGGAATATTGGCCGGAATATTGAATAAACTAAAAAAAATAAATCCATCTGTCCACCTGTCGTTCCCTGGTCAAAGAATCCTGATAGCTGTAATTCCCTAAGTAAGCTAAGTGGACTGGGATGTCCCAAGAGACAGCCATACTGAGAGGACATTTCTTCTTCCCTTGCAGACGCTGAATATCTGGTGCGGGCATGCGTTCCCAAGCTTTGGAACAGCCGGCAGCCAGGCATCTGTCCCATATGTAACCGCGTCTTCAGCAACAAATTCAATCTGAAACAGCACATTATCAATATTCACACCAAGGGTGAGGGGGTGGAGTGTGACTTGTGCCACAAAAAATGCAAAAACAAGTGGTACCTGCGACGCCACCAGGTGACCCATCATGGGGCTCCTCTTAAACGAAATCGCAACTACAGCATGGAGAAGTATGTGAATGATGAAAATGATCAGGGAGCAAAGGACACAACGTCCGAGTAGCAGTCCACTCGTCACTGCATGTGTTCAAGGGCAGGAGGAGTCGGGCCCTACTGCTCTAGACTCTGCAGGAACATATCAATAAGCGTATTTGGGTCAGCCATCTTAAACCTGTTAATAGAATCTTGCTGCTTTTATTTATGAATCAAGAGATTGAGTATAATAAAATTATTTTGCATAAGAGTTTATAAATGGCTGACCTGGTACATCTTTCTCCAAAGAGGCTGATCATATTTTACTTAGGTATTCAGCTTTTATGAGCTGGCAGAGTCTTTACAATGCCCTCAGTTTTCATTCTCAGGCATAAAGTAATAACATAAGTGCTCAACATTTACAGTATAGGCCTAAGTTAGAAAGATAAATATCATTACTTAAATGTCAGAGCTTTGGATGGCATACAAGGAACCATGGCCCACTTGAGTATTGGTAATGTGTTGGTTCGTTGGTGAGTGGATGGTCAGAGTATCCATAGTGTTTGAATGGAATATGTGAATCTTCGCCACTTGCATAGGGTAATTGATGAAGTTGCAAGAAATATATGTAGAGCTTGTTCTCACTTGTGTATTGTGAGAAGTTTGCAATACATGAAGTTCTTGAAACAAATGCTTTACATGAACCTCTGTTTTATATCCCAGTGTAACATGGAGAAGTTTTTTAACCCTTCTTTTCCTCTGTACCTAATTTGTGCCAAAAATTTTAATATTTTCCTCCATTAGCTGTTAATTGGGAAATAAGTACCACTTGTTTTCAGAAGCATCAGGCAATCAAGATTTTGCATTTCCAATTTGTGCAAGTTTGAGATGATGTGATGACAGGGAAACCTGCATTTTGAAGTGTTTTATATGCATATAGCAAATGTGTACAAACTAAGTAGAAAAATCACATTGTCTCTGAGTGCAAAGATACTGTGCCACTTATTCGTAACTTCTATGTCTTCCAAAGGCTACGACAATATTTAACCAGTATGTTCATGTGTATTATCATAGAGGTAGCTGTTGTTTGTCAATTTCTGAAATACCTCAACAAAATAAGAAAGTGGTTGTTAGTGTTTACTGGGCTTATCTCCATTGCAAATATTGCTCTTTCGAAGTCCAACTAAACAGTGCTGCTCCTTCTACACTATAGGGAATGATTCAGCATAGTGATGATCAACTCACTGTTTACCTGTGGTGATGAAGAGCTTAGTGATGAAGCATTTTTGTTTGTGTGTATGGTATTGTGGATGTTGCAGTTTATCATGGGTGGCAGTCACATTGGTGTATAATGACATTAGTCAATATTCCTGGTATTTTATGTTTACTGTAGTTACTTCAAGTGCTGGTGATATTATGTATAATGGCTCCTGGTGCTAGTGACTTTATTCATAGGGATCCTGGAGAGGTTAGCTATTGCGACTCATGGTATTGTATTCTCTAGTGAACTTAGAAGCTGGAAGGGTTATTATTTACAATGACTTATTTCACTTATTACCATCTTTCTGAACCCCTCTTACTAGTGATGGTGCCTCTGATGGTCCGTGACACCGGAGACATTTTATATAATGGAAACTAGTTCTGGTATTATCTAAAATCATATGTTGAAGATGTCTTGTATAAGTGGCTGCTGGTACTGTTTGTTCCATGGTCTTGTGGGTGGTGCTCGGTGGTATGTTTAGTGGTGACTGGGTGTAGCTAATGCTATACTGTACTTGACGACGATCATTTGCCATGGCCATGGTTTCGCTTGGGCCACCATCATTTGTGTTCTTGGCTATTTGTTGTCATTGCATGTCAGTGATGTAAGTAGATAAACAAATTATAGACTTAAAGTTTTCAAAGAGTAATTATTTGCAATTTAAAAATCTATGTACAAGTTATTATTTAAGTGTAATTACATAACTGTGTAAGAGAGAGTGAAAACAGAAAGAAGTTTTTGAAAGCAGAAATCAATAGAGCTAGAGGTTATAGAGGTTTTAAACTACAGAAATATTTATAAAGGATTATGAAGTTTTTGGCAGTATAGTTGCAGATGGACTTAAACTGCAAGAGGTTGTGCAAAAGATCACTAGATGTCTCAAAACTATTAATAAAGTATACAATGAGGATGGTAGTAGAGAAGCATTGCTCTCCATCTGTAACTGCAAATAGCCAATAACAAAGATGAAAGCACACATTTTAAAAGTTAATACTCGAGAGTTTACGCATCTCTTTATTTTGCTCTGGTTTGCATACAAAAAAAATTAAAATATTCTAGTAATGCAATAATTTTATAATATCATATATTTATTCCTGTTTTTAATTAGTCATAATTTTTTTTTTTTTTCTTGTCAGCACCCATGTCACTTGGGCATTACCAGAAGTGCTGGAGCAGTGTGTATAGAACACTGATGAATAGATACCCACATGTTCAAGGGGAAAACCAGTTTTCAGTACAGAACAAAAATAATACTAATACAGTATATACAGTAAATATAAATTTAAATTAATCTCGAGCCATATAACGTCCAGAGCGGCGCAGCAAAGTAGTACTGTAGTCTTACAGGTTTCAGTGTGTCATCCTTTCTTGTAGAAACTGTCATGATTTATTTAATTTTTGTGGTCATTAGTTTAAATATTACAGGTTGATTCTACACAGATTATCTTTTGTTCACCTCAGGAAATGTCTAACATGAGAGTGCAATTTTAAAATTGGGTTGAAATGTTTGTGAATGAATGGATGAGCTTGTATGGGGGGTGGATGTGTGTGTTTTGTCTCTGTTGTTGCATGCTAATTTGGCGCATATTTTGTTCTTTATTGGTTTATGATTACATCAGACTGCTTGTTAGATAACTGTTACTGTAGTTGTAGGAATTTGTTGCATTCATAACCCCAAAATCGGTATTGATGTAATGTTTCCTTTTGATTGCTTGAACGTTTTTGTATGTTTATTGATTTGTTTATGTATTAGTTTTGAAATAAGTAGTACTGTAGTGGGTATTTGTTGTTTAGATCATACTGGGTATTTCTTATCTGGGGCTATAAATCATGGCTGTTGAAAAGTCAGAAGTTTCCAAGTAAAGACTTCTGTAGGAACCAAAAGATTTTTCAATCTCGTGTGTGCACTTCTTTACACACTGTCTTGTTAGTTACTTCTCTGTATAAAAAAATCTATTTCACGGCAGTTTTTTTTTTTTTTAGGCAAGTTGTTTGGAATACCATTTTTTTTACATCATAAGTGTGCATGATTAAAAAAAGTTGGAGCATAAAAGTGCCAAAGCCCTTTTAAGAGCTTTAGCATTTGTGGTAAGACTGTGTGTGTGTGTGTGTGTAATTACCTAAGTGTAGTTACAGGATGAGAGCTACGCTTGTGGTGTCCCATTTTCTCAGCACTCTGTCATATAACGCTTTGAAACTACTGACTGTTTTGGCCTCTACCACCTTCTAACTTAGCATGTTCCAACTGTCTACCACTCTGTTTATAAAAGAAAACTTTTTAATATTTTTTGGCACCTCTGTTTCCTTAGCTTGAATCTGTGACTGTGTAATTACCTAAGTGTAGTTACAGGATGAGAGCTACGCTCGTGGTGTTCCGTCTATCCAGCACTCTTTTCATATAACACTTTGAAACTACTGACGGTTTTAGACTCCAACACCTTCTACCACTCTGTTTGCGAAAGTGAATTTTCTTATATTTCTTCGGCATCTTTGTTTAGTTAGTTTAAATCTATGACCTCTTGTTCTTGAAGTTCCGGGTCTCTGGAAATCTTCCTTATCGATTTTATCAATTCCTGTTACTATTTTGACCGTAGTGATCATATCACCTCTTTTTCTTCTGTTTTCTAGTTTTGGAATACAGTATTTAATGCCTCTAACCTCTCCTTGTAGCTCTTGCCCTTCAGTTCTGGGAGCCACTTAGTAGCATGTCTTTGCACCTTTTCCAGTTTGTTGATGTGCTTTTTGAGATATGGGCACCCCACAACCACTGCATATTCTAGCTTTGACCTAACAAAGTGTGTGTGTGTGTGTGTATGTGGATATTGTGGATGTATGTGTATGGGGAGGATGTGTGTGTGCACATGCATACATGTGCTTGTGTGTATTTAGGTATATGTATATACTGTATACACAGTATATTATATATCCCTGCATACATACATATACAGTACTTTATATACATATACAGTACTTTATATACATAATATGTTACCAGCTCTCACCTTATTTTAAAGTTAAATCATAAAAGAAAGATATTTTTATTGATATATTTTACCAATAAGTTTGTGTAACACATACCTCATATTTAAAAAAAGATATGAATATAAATTATATAACTATTTTTAATTCACCCAGGAAGCACTCATTGGCAATAGATTAATAAATTTTATATTTTAGTCTTAAGTTATAATTTGAATTTGAATTTGAGGCATGTGATTGTCACTTAATGAATTATAAAATATTTTGTTGAACTTAAAACTTTTCCATAATATTTAGATGATTACAACACTATGCTGACATCCACTATAGTTTTCACCCATATCTTGACAGTAATTAAGTAATCGTGCAACTTAGGACATTTTTGGGGAAGGAGCAGAGTTACACGAGCCTTTCCATGACAAATGTATATACCGGTATGTATTCACTTTACTGCTTGTGACGGTCTGATGCAGGACTAGCGGGTAATGAAGGCATACCTCCTGTTGTCAGTGTCTGCTCTCAGTTTTATATTAAGGAGGTATTGACATTAAGCTCTCTCAACTGAACACATTCCATGTTATGGAATGTTAAAATGTGATGAACAATCAGTGAGGAAGAGGATTGTACAGCGATTTTGCATGAAACGCTCTTTTTCCCAGTGTTACCCATTGCTCAAACCCCCTCTACCCACCCTCACTGTGTCTCTTGTTTCCATATCAGCAAGTGTGACTACCTCTTTCAGCGTCAACTACTTTATACAGTACAGTACTTGATAGATGTTTTGATATTATTTACATGGCAGGTGTATGATGTGACAGGTATTTAAGGAATCTGATTCTGATGTTACATCTGTTTTTGACCTTTTCTTGAAGTATAAATGAATATATAAACAATATTTTGATAAGATTTTTTTTTAATGAAAGTGATAGATATTATTTAAATTAGATTTTCTTTTTGATTTCTTCTTTCTCTCAATTAAATGGGTGGTTGAAAACCCCCCTACCAAATAACACAGGGTTATATTTGGCTGGTTAAGCAGGTGTCAGAGACTGCTTGCTTAGCACAGCTGAGAAAATATTGTACACTGGAGAATTATGATGTACTTAATAAGGCTCAGCTTAAAGAGATGGTCATGCTTGCCATCCTAGTAATATATATTATATTTCTTAAAAGTAAGAATTTGGTTGGATACTATTTTTGTGATTCCTCATTTTTTTTTTCCCACTATGTAATTTATTAAAAATTTGGATACAGTTGAGTGTCCGGTTTTTTTGTGCCAATTTCTGTATATTGTGACTAGTGTATGTGTAATGTTACAAGATTTCTTATGTGTGGTGTCTGGTACTTATGATAATGGTTTAAGGTGGAGTACATGGTAAGGATTTCTGTATAAATGGAGTAAATTCAGTTATAATGTTTGTTTAGTATGGAATTAAGTTATACTGTATTTATTTCTATTTTTTTTTTTTTGTATATTTTGTGTTATCGTTAATTTCAATCCATGTTCTTAGTGTAGTAGTTAACTGATGTAGGTTAATCACTTTAGGAGGTCTTTTTGAAGCATCAAAAGAATATTATTTTTGTTTTATCATTTCCATCAGGTCACTTCAGTGTGCAATGCTTTCCATAGTACCGGTTATAATTTTTTTTGTTTTATCAGATCTCCTCTTTTTTTTTTCATGTGAGTGCATTATACTAAGGAATGTTCAATAGTTTTTCTGCACCTGTTATTATATTAATCAGTATTCATTGCCTCTGTTTTGTTATCTAAGATTTGTAAGGCAACACCTTTCACACAAGTCTCAATCTGTTTTTTTTTTTTTTTTTTTTTTTTGTCTGCCAGTAAGTGCTGGAAATTGACGTCAGTGCTTGTGAAGGTGAAGCCCAGATGATCTTGAACCTACATTGTTACACTTGCCCGAACCCCGCCAGTTGTGACACACAGTGCTACCCCACCACTTGCTTCCCAATTACCAAACATTTGTGCTTAACTTAGGAAATTAGCCATGCTCCAGAGAGATAGAATGAACAAACTCAAAATTGTTCTTAAACTGTCAGCACAATATTAAACAGTTGATTGCACCTTACGCTAATCATTTAAGAAGAGCTGAAGTTGTGATGAGTTTGTACGTTGTATCTGTCGAGAACGTACCCAGTATCAGTGGCATATTGACAATTGTCTAGCCATATCATTATGTCTGCCCTTGGAATAGTAATGCTCTATCCTCTCTGGACAGCTTCATGATGGTGAGACTGTTTGCCAATGCCATATTAGCTATAAGTCAAATAGTGAATTCTTCATCAAACCCCATACCAAATTAATCAGGTTGCTCATCAGGTTGTTATACCCAAGCCGGGCAGGAAGAAGTCTAGGCACTGGAAACATAGTTATGGGTAAATTTAAAGATTTTATCATTCATACCATTATATATATATGTGAGCAAGTAACAAAAACTTTGCCACATTCAGGTTCTAAAAAAATGGTGAATGATGATTTCAAATTCTGTACAATTATGTGAGACAGACCCAGCTTAACATGGACTCAGCTAAGTAAGGTGTTGTCCAAGTGCCTTCGTCATATGAATTTTCCGAGAAATTAGCATATTAGTGGATGTTGATTTAAATATTTTCTTATGATCCACTACAATATATTTCGTGTATTAACCCCACCCCTTGACTAAACTAGAGTACAATTGTTCATATCTATTGACAAATCCAGGGTATGTATGGGTGCTTGACTCGGCAAATCGTGTTGACTGTTTTCAGAGATGGAAAAGAAGCTACTTGGATTTGATGCATAATGGTTGTATGTGAATCGTCAGTTTGTTGTAATGGTTCTGTATATTCTCCCAGTTAGTCCTTTGCTCTTTCCTGCCCGGCCTTTGTAACTATAAACTCACCTCACAAACCAGGGATTAGTGCCTCCTCGGAGGTGTCACATAGCCACAGCAAATTTTGACAGGTCCTAATACAGGTTACCAAAGTGGCACAACAGGTTATCACTAACAAGGGAGGGAGAGGAAATAACTTGTGTAGTTTTAAATACCCAGTCATATTTTTTCCTGTCTTTATTTTATATTCTTTGTAGTGTATATCAGGGAAAAATCAGAGTTGTGGAACTCTCCACCCCTTGTTGCCTGTTGTGACATCTGTACAGGTTTTTTATTTTCAGAGTCTATATTTCTCAGATGTGTATCATTACTGTAATTATGTTTATTGATATTTATAAAGACATATTTCTCATCTGTGTACGTAAGGCTCGTTGCAGGGAAACAGACCCCAGTTATCTGAATCCGTGATCCATAAGTCTTAATTCATGCATGATCCACTGTAAATCATAAAAAAAATCTATAGAAGTTGTATGAAAAAATTCAAATATATCTCCAACAATGTTGAGATCAGTCTTTGAAATCATTAGATTATGTTCAGTAAATGCAAGCATAGCTCATGTAAACTTGTCAACCAGATATTGGACTTAATCAAGATTACTAGGGTCACTGATTGTAATTCAGGTCAATCATAGTTTCATTTTATTAATCATGTGAACCCTGGTGAAGGAGTTCATGAATCTGGTTAACAAGGGTCATGGAACTCGTGAATCATGTCAACCAGGGGTCACGGAGCTCAAGAGTACGGATAGAACCCTGCTTCGGCATGCCCAATGAAAGCTGGCTATCCATAGTACAAACTGATTTAACACTGTGCTACAAGCTTGGCTCCATGCAATTGCTACATTTGGACCTCTATTCTTTTCTCTTGTTCTCTTTTTTTTTTTTTTTCATTGTGATGGATGCTGATATGTTGGCATTTTGGATTTTAAGAATGAAATGGCTTTAGTCTAAAACTAGATTTATGAGGTTAAGAAAAAAATCATGTTTTGATGGAGGCCAAACTCAATGCCTGTGCTATTATTCAGGGAATTGATGACACATACCATATGTGTCAAGACTTTGAACTCCTTTCCCTTGTTCCAAAGGCAATAAGGGTTTTAGAGACTTAGTGACAGACCAGTGATTTCTAGTTCAAATGCTCCAATCTTAGATATTTTTGGCTAATTTGTTATGTTGAATGTCGATTTCAGCATCTGTCTTAACGCATGTACAAATTTTTTGTCATAATGTTAGTTTTAATGATATTGGATGTTTTATGTGCAAATAGATTTAGTTATGTGTTTTTCTGTGTCCCGAGTTTTGCAAGCATCTGATGTAATGACCCTCCTGCCCCACTTTTGTCCACACATCCAGGGTAGCGATGCTGTAGTGAGTCACACTTGCAGGAGAACACTCGGCATCGATCAGTAGCTCTCTACCATGTTATGCCCAGCTGGTCTTGCTGTTTCAGATAGTAATAGTATTAAACAAAAAAATTCCTTGTAATGCGCCATATATTTTTGTCAAGCCATAATGGTACTGTTAAGAAGGATAATGGATTAAATTAATCCATGTTGCCTTTGATATGGTATTTCCATCATTTTAGTGCATTAAAATCATGTATACCAAAATAAAAAATGCAATAGATCATTGCATTTTGCCTGGATGATGGAGACTGTGGGGGTAGGGACTGTGAGAAGTTATGTAGTGAAAGACATTTTGTATGTGATATTCTTATTTATTAATGAATTTAAATGTCTTTCTTGAGCCGAAGGCTTTTAGGAATTCGTGCCAAGGATTCATACCCTGTTTGTTTTGTACCTGAACCAAAATGACTTTCTGATTTTCTTACTGTGGCTGTGCCAAAACCTTTCCCTTTTTCTATACAAGATTGGACTTTCACCACGAAGCATTTACTTAGCTCCATGAATAGAATTTGAATCAAGACATTTGTACGGTTAATAAATTTATTATTTTAAAATGCCAGTTAAATACAGTTTGATGATAGACCCAGGTTATTTTAATTTTTAATGTACTTTGCTTAGTTGTATAATTTAACATTTTAGTAAATAATATACCTGTATTACAAAAGACAATCAAACCACTTAGATGATTCAGAGATATTAATAGTTCTTCAAGAACTTTGGGTTTTGCATTTGTATTTCAGGAGTAAAATTTCAACTGTACTGTATTTATACAGTATTAACTAAACAATTATAAAATGCTGTAATTTCTAATACACTTCATGGAAAAAATCTATCAGAATATTAAATACAGTACTGTATTAAGCATTTGTTATAAATTAAATTTTTCTAAATGATTATCTAGAGTTAATCTCGAGTGATTATTTCTGTCATCAAACTGAAACTGAATTTAATGCATTGGTGGTGATGAAGGCCTCTTGCCGTGAGCTCCCACTTACAGTGGGTATATTTTCTCTTCCTTGCAACAAGGGTATTCTCTCTATTGGTATAGTGCTCAATACCAGATCAAAAGTTTGTAGGAACCAGAAATTTTAAAGTTGTACACCTATAAACCATCCTTTTAAGTAGAAAATTTACAAAGGAATGTAAGTGTATTGAGCACTGAAGCGCTTGTCTTCCTTTTTGACGAGTAAATTGGGTCTCTCAATATAGATAGATATGTATACAGTATTAATATATTTTTTGCCAACTTTTGTAGTGACTGGATATGCAATTCTCAAAATGAAATTTATCATTCGTGCAGTAAATTTTGGGAAGATAATTTATCATCTTTACTGTATTATCTCTTGACCCGGGTTTGCTATCGTCAAGAAACTTTCCCTCATGCCCCCTCCCCCCCCTTCCTTGCCCTTCCCTTCCCTTCCCTTACTAACTTACAAAGATTGGATCTTTTCTGAATGATAACCCAATCCCCCCAATCTCAGCAGATGCTTGCTGTGTACTCAGGCCCCCGGTCATTGCAGGGAGTCCTCTAACTCATCAATAAACAGTGTCACAGTGATAGTCTTGTATTTTAATATCCTTTCATTTTATTATCTTCATATATTTTGGCATAATATGGTAAATGATCTATTAGAATTCAGATAACAATTTGCTCTCCTAACACATCTGGATGAAGAGTGGTCTAAAACCACTATCGATGATGGGGCACGCTTGTTTATATGGAATGTCTGGTAGATGATGATGTTGACGAGTTGTCCATAGTGAACCTTATAATTGATTAGAAACCCCTAAATGTTGAAGCACCTGGGTCAAGTGAGAGACCAGGTGCAGGCTGTTAGGTTAGGTCCTTGGCAAGAAGAGCGCCGACCTGAAAAGGATGATTGAGAGGATTGAAGACATTGGTGCTCACGATGCACTTTACCTCACCATGAGTTGCTTGTCCTTCCCCAGGCTGACCTACTTTTTTAGATGTTTGCCATCTTTCAATAGCCTTAAGCTAGAGGAGTACAAGAGCTTGCTGAAATTGTTAGAGAAAGCACTTAACCTTTCTCTCAGTGACTTGGTGGAAACAAGCCTCCCTTCCTGTTAGACTCGAGGGGACCCTTGGCGTTCACACAGCAACATAAATTGCTGTACCAGTGTTCCTGTCCTCTTCAGTGGCATCTGACAACCTTGAAAGAAATTCTACCAGATTTCCTAGGTCAACAGGCAATGATACACGATCCCAGTTTTATACACTGCACCACAAAGTGGGTCTCGTTTAACCAGCATGCCACCACCATCTAAAGCCCACAAGCAGTCCAGCTGGGATGGCCCCATTGTAGATCAAGCAGCTGCAACATGCCTAGAAGCTGCAACACCACCACATGACACTGCTTGTCTTAGAGCTGTAACACCTCTTTTTTTTTCAGTCAGGTGCCTTGAAAAGTCACCTCTCCATGCAGGTGACTTCCTATTAGCAAGAAACCCAATGTCGGCAACCAGCACGCATCTCACACAGCAGGCTCTCCGAACGCCAATAACTCTCTGCCTTATTGCCCCCAATCCACACCAAATATAGATGTATTTGTAGTGAGGCAGTGGCTGTGGTATTTGTGGTATGGCCAGCATGGCCTGCTCTGCCAAAGTACAGGAGTGTGGCACTCAAGACACAGTGAAATCAATGACAGCATTAAGAGGAGCCTTACCACAGCTGGTTGTCCAGCAGAGAGAATGCCCCATTATCTACTGCCACTTAACTCTGACGAGCATGTTGGTTGCCCAGACTGGATCAGAGTGAACCTGGAAGAACAGTGGACAGTTGATGTGGGACTATATGTGCATTTCAACCTTAGTTAACGCCTATGTTGCCTTTAGTGTTGCATTTGTGGGTGGTGATGCCACTCGCAGGGAAGCAGCCAAGTCTAATAAATATAGAGATCTGGATTACCACTACAATTTTGTCCCTATTGCTTTGGAGATACTTGGTGCCTCTAGTTTTATTGAGGGATCTAAGTTCTAAGCTAATTGAAACAACAAGAGACCCTAGAGCCACCAGCTTCCTCTTCCAGAGTCTAGCATGGCAATACAGAGGGGAAAAACACACTATATCCATGGTTCCTGCCCACCATCTGAGGAGCTGAAGGAACTCGATAATGTGACAACTAACCTTGTATCTTGCATGTAACCAATGTTGTAATCCACTTTGTATAATGAAGTTTTCAATAAAATAAAATAAATTACAAATACAGTATATAAAGGGTAGTAGAAGACAATGTAATCATATGTGGGAGCTCCACAAGGCTCCCCTGGATGCTACACAACCTCTTCTTTGAGGCCAAGGGGTCCCAACAAACACAACCAGAGGTGGTACCTCTCTTTATATATACTGAAAAAGAAATATAGGGTTATATAAATAAAATGCATGCACTCCTTGTGAAATTCCCCAGCTGTTCTATCAGCAACCAGCGCCATCTACACTTCTACCTATACTACTCCAGACTGCATTATCTTCACATTGCACCTTAGCTTTACTCACTTTTTCTATTACATATGGCTTTATCACTTTCAGTTTAAGAAAAAAGTAAAGATAATTACTTTAGCCTAAATGTTTGAAAGCATCATGTTGCTCACTTGGCACTTAGTGCACACAGTGCATCTTAGGATGCTGTTCTTAATATTCTTTGAGCTTCATACTATTAGGTTTCTTACTTGTTGTGGCCAACATTGGTCAATATATCCATTGATATCATGGGAATGAACACTTGAGTACTGCATCACGAGCCTGGGTCTGGCACCATTGTTGGTTACATGGACAAGAGGAACGTGTGTGCTGCCTAAGGCAACCAAATGGCTAACTATGCATTTCCCATCCATGTGTGTGCACCTGTAATTTGTCACAGTAGTAATGTACTACTGATATTCTGTTGGATGTGAAGCGTTGTATTGAAAAGGCTTTCTATGTTGGCAATTCAGTGGTGGTCATCCTTTTCCGTTTTAAGAATACTTGTAACGTTACTGTAAGTTGTAATACTGTATAATAATTTTATTCAAATGAGTGCTTTTGGTCTAAAGAGGATTGGGCCACTCATCTTTGGGAGCTTCCATACCTATCGTTCTTTTAAAATATGATTTAGGACTGTTTTCACTTCTTGTCTGCAATGTAAGTGTGTTCCACAAAACAAGTACTTTAAGCACTTTTTTTTTATCTTAATTGTTTTTAATGGTATCATATCCTCCCTTCAGTTTTGGGTTTATTAAACACTTTTGATGATTTTGTGTACTACAGGGCAGTACATTTTTTTTTCTCTTGTGATGAGTCTTTTTTTCTGTTACACATTGCATTTGATTTCTACTACTAGTGGCCTAGTTGGGTAAGAAGACATTTCAAAGCAAGAAAAGTGAAAACAAGTGCTCAAGTAGTATTTAAAATTGGGTGACAATCTCCCATACTGGCTTAGCACCTGATAATTACGTGGGTGCCAACCTCACAATCCTTTATGATCTTTTTCCATAATACTTTTCCTTTCCTAACTCATACAAATTAAAAACCTGGGTGATGAACTATTATGCATTAAAATTATTTGACTTCTGATCTGCACTATGGCTTCATATGCTTAACTGCTAAACAAAATAGGTATTTAAAAGTATCACATTCAGGTGCAAACGCCTAAAAGTTGTCAACAAATCAAATGGAGAAATATCACGTATGGAGATTATAATAGTGTAAGGGTTAAAGCTATGGCCTACCATTCGGATACCATCAAATTCTTTTACGGAATGATAGAGCTGGTGTCTGTATTAATTCTCTTGCACGATGTGCTTGTCATATCTTCTTTGGAGTGTTATTAATATTGTAGCATCTGGGCTACCCATACATTCAGTATGGCTTATTTCAATGATAATGCCTGAATATAGTTTAGTTATGGTTTTACGAGGGATTCATTGAGCCGAGTAGTGTTGCTTATCCTTGCCTTCAAAGTTGCATTTTATGATTCCTGGAGATGTTTAATATTTTGTAGCAACTCCCACCTGTGTTATGCAGACAGATTGAAGAATCTTAACGTCAAGGTCCTTTATGTTCTCTTCATTAACGAAGGCAGTAAATCTCGACAGCAATTGTTACTCAAGTTGTGCCCAACAGTTAATATAGCTCTAAACTATATTAAATACCACTTATCAATCTTTTAAGGATTGTTAACTACTCTACATGCAAAAAAAAAAAGTATTTTGTGTAGAATCATATGCCACTGCCGTGAACTTGTTTCACCTCTTCAATTGTGAGTTGAGATTTTTAAATAGTTCTCAATGAAGGAGTTAATTTAATAAACCCCTCCTTGTACATCCTGCACAGGAAGAGCACCATAAAGCATTGCTAGAAATGCCCAGAAGAGAAGCAAAAACACAATTTCAAATGTGAAATTGTTCATAGACCTTATGTGCTACATTAAGTTGAAAGGTCGTCAGAAAGATTTCAATGTTGACAGTTATGGGTACTGCTTGTAAGGTTCGGAGTGATATTTAAGTTTGAAAGGTGGAGTGATATTTGACAATTTCAGTGCATGGAGAAGAATAATACAGCTGCTGTCACAACATTATACTGTATTGCCTTTTATGTTGTGTTGACCTTGCTATTTACTGTTGTGGTAATGATTTTTCCATTATTCAACACTAGTTCCAGCATGCAATTGATTGTATTGTACTGGGTTACCAAAAGGGATTCTAAATTATCTTAGTCTTGTGCTGTCATTTACTAGGAAGCATATCATTCACAGTCCACCCTTAGCCCTTTTTGGAAGTAAAGTGGTATTTAAATATACAGTAATGCAAAACACTCAGGGATGATATCCAACACTCGCCTGTCTTGAGTGTCACATAACCATTGCCTACATACTGAAAGTACCAAGGCTCTCACTTTAAATAAAGTATGGTCACATGCTGCAGATAGACTAACACTTGTCACATTGCACTCTTTTAGTGCTGTCGAAACTGGATTATTTATACCTTACGTATTCCTCAGCTTCAACTTCTATCTTTCATCATTTCTGTACAATATTTTACATCCTACTGGCTTACGCTCAAGCTCAGGTGCAATTCATTCTTCCCCTTTCCCAAGTTTATACTGTATTGTATCTGTGTGTTGAAATCAGTTTATCATCAATACAAAAGTGTCATGAATGGTTATACAGTACCTCATTTTAGTAAATGCACCTGTTCTACACCTCGTGTGTTCTACTTTGTCATCTTTTACTGCGAGAATGGTTTGCTTGTGGGAGTGTGTGTAATGTTTACTATGCATCTCCACACTTTGTGCCTACATTACCTTCATGTAAAGATCCAACTGTCAAATTTTTATAGGCATTAACTGGCCTAAAAATGCCTATTCCTTAAACATTTCCTTGTATGTATGAATATGTAATTACCTAAGTGTAGTTACAGGATAATTTCTACATTCATGGTGTCCCATCTTCCCAGCACTGTTATATAATGCTTTGAAACTACTGATGGTTTTGGCCTCCCACTTTTTCAATTAACTTATTCCAACCGTCTACCACTCTGCATACGAAAACTTTTTAATATCTTTTCAGCACCTTTGTTTCCTTAGCTGGTATCTGTGACCTCTTGTCCTTGAAGTTTCTGGTTTCAGGAATTCCTCTTGTCAGTTTGGTCGATTCCTGTTATTATTTTGTAAGTGGTGATCATATCACCTCTTTTCCTTGTATCTTCTAGTTTTGGCATATTGAATGCCTCTAGCCTCTATTCATAACTTTTGTTTTTCAGTTCTGGAAGCCATTTCGTAGTATGCCTTTGCACCTTTTGCAGTTTATTGATGTGCTTCTTGAGATATGGGCAGCATACAACTGCTGCATATTCCAATTTTGGTCTCACAAAAGTCATGAACAGTTTTAGTATTTCACTATCCATATAATAAAATGCGACTCTTAAGTTGGAAAGTATGCACATACGCCTCATACAATGTTGTTTGTGTTCCTCTGGTGACAGTCTACTATTCTAAACCACCCCTAGATCTTTGATAGTTCTTTAATTCCTTTCACCTAATTTGTAAGTTTTGTGGTCTATTTCCTCCTTTTCCACATTCCATAACATGGCATTGATTTACATTGAATTCCATTTCCCACATGGCACTCCAAGCACTTATTTTATCTAGATCAATTGGAAAGGTATAACAATCATCTTGATTTCTATCTTCCCTGGTAGCTTAGCATCATCAGCAAACATGTAAATATAGTTCTGTATTCCTTCTGGTAGATCAATTATGTAGACAATAAACATTACCGTTGCAAGAACTGAGCCCTGTGGTATTCCACTAGTAATACTCCTGCTGTCAGATACATTTTGCCTCCGATTACTACCCTGACTTTTCTGTCAAAGTTTTTCATCCATGTTAGAAATCTCCCTGTCAGTATGTTCAGTATGTATGTTCAGTATGTTTAAGTTACCAAAACAACCTCTTGTGTGGGACTCTGTCAAATGCATTTTTAATTTAGTTTTTTTTTTTAGGTTCAGATTCACTCAGTCAACCCAACCATTAATTTCCTGTAGAATCTATGTGGCTCTATTATACAAACTAAGTAGATTCGTTACATAGGATCTTCCAGATCAAAAACCATACTCTTTCAGATTGAAAACAAAAAAACATAATTTTTCTCCAGGTGTTCTTGCCATTTAGTTTTAATTATTTTTTTCCCAATATTTTGACTTACATTTGTCAGTGATACAGGTCTATAGTTAAGGGGGTCTTACCTGTTGCCACTTTTGTAGATTGGCAAGTGTGTGCCATTTTGTAGATTTTTGTAGATTTTGTTTGCCTTTTTCCACATCTGCTAGGACTTCTGTACATAGGGATGCCATAAAGTAGAATGCTGAGCTCGGGTGCTCATTCTCTCAGAACCCAAGGTGAAACTCCGTCTGGGCCAACTGCTTTATTATTACTTGGTTCCTTGAGCATTTTTTCCCATTTCATTTCTAGACACACCTATGTGCTCTGTTGTTCTCTGGAATTCTTATTGTGGCTGGTTATTGGAAGATTTCATTTGTGTATGTGTGTGCCTAGAAGGCATTTCTATTAGTTCAATTAATGAATTATTGAAGATTTTGAAATTAGATTTTCATTAATAATATGCAAGTAGTTTTGATAAATATTCATTGGTTTTATGATGGTGGTTACTATGTCTGAAATGAGTTACTAAAATCATGAGAGATAGATATACTCTGTTATTTTCCCTGGGTATATCACATTCACTTACTGTTATGCAAGAAACACTGGTGAGAAACAACAGCAGCAACAGCACAACCACTACCATCAAGAGGTAGGGTTGGTTGATGTGGGTATGTGGGAGAGTAGTGGACTAAGGGCGGTGGTCTTGTTGCAGGTACCCAGCTGATGGTGAAAGTTGGCCGGCCGCGCTACGCTGGCCCACGCGACTGCCCCCACTGCGGCAAGCGCTACTCCACCATAGCTGCACTAAAGTACCACGTAGGACTGGTTCATAGTGTCTCCGACCAGGTCCCCTGTTTCTATTGCCCTCAATGGTTTGATATAAGAACTGATCTGAAGAAGCACCTTGAGGTGGCTCATAATGAGCACTCGTAACGGTAACGTAGAGGCGGCTGCAGCCTTGCTCAGTGGGGGCACGCCGGCCAGCACGCCCGGCACGGTGGCGGGACTTATTAACACATCACTCCTCGCCTACCTTCCCCGATCTGCCTTATTGCCTTACTCTATATATATTGCCTACTTTATTATATGTATATATAATATTGTATGCACTCTCACTTGTATATAATACAGTATATATTTTTCCATTATATTGAAGAGTAATAAGCTTATATTGCTATTTTAAAATCCACCTGTTGGATGCCATATTTTAAAATGGTATTTTTATATATAGTCACCATTGGTGATATTTTATCCAATTTATACATATTTATTACTCATAAGTCACTTTTCTTTATTAGCAATGTAAAAAACTAGACACTATGACTTGTTATATCTTAAGCTTGTTAGTAGTTTGTCATCAGTCAGTAGCTACAGTACTGTAATCTCATCTGTATAATTTATACTGCCACAAGAATAATTTAATCATAAATAAAATCACTCATACATCACCAGAATCTCTCCATTTGCATTATTTTTTACAAAGATCTCCAAAATTCTTGGAACCTCATATTTACCTTTGTAGCTTGTTCATCATAAAATTTGTTTTTTTCTTTGTAAAACAAAAATAGACTCCCATCTTGTTATAAGATTGCATTTCTCATTGCTGAAATGCCTCTAATTAAAAATGAGTCCTAAAATTTTAATTAATGTTTCTACGGCTACAAATCCTTGAACTTTTTTCTACATTATTCTGATATGCTGCACCATTAATAGACTTGTCTTCCTTAAGTGACGCTTTTGAAATTGCTGGCTGGTTGCAGGAAGTTTCTTTCTTGTCTCTTCTATTTAATACTATCCACCACTTGTCTGTGATCTCTTGAGTAACAACAGCTTTCTAATATTTGGTCTTATTATTAACCTTCAATTGTACAAAGTAGTATTATTCTTCTCAGATATCCAACTGAGAATGACTTGAAGAGATGCACTATGTACTAACCAGAATTATTTTTTATATATAACTTGATTGTTACTTCATTATTTTGTCAGCTGGTGCATTGTTACGGCTTATCCACAACACATGCACAAACACTCGCTTATGCTTGCTTTAGATCACTCTATCACTTTTACCTAACAGCTTTACAATATATATCAGGTATTTCACTTCTGTTATACACCTAAACATTGTCTTCTTGAAGACTATTATTTATCAGTTCTCTTTATTTGCAGCACCACACTTGCAGCCTTTTTTTTTTTACTTCTTTTCTTTTGCCTTCCATCATATGTATGCATGCCGAGGCAATGCTTCAGATCTTCCATCAAAGTGCTTAGGGTAAATAATGCTTAAGATCACTCTTTAATTGAGGGCTTCCCCAGAGGGGACACAGCATCAGGGGATCTGCAGATAAATATGTTTTAATATGTATTATTGCTTATTTCCCATCTTGCAACAGCTGATAATTTTTGTTCTTGTGCAATACAAATCATTGGTGCCTTGTATTCCTCTTCATTAATCACCATTTGTGTCTTGCATTTTTTTGAAGTTGATGTGTGCTCATCATTGCTTGTAATCATTCCCACCATTAGTTTTATAATTTGTGCATCACAATGGTATACTGTACAATGTTTTATGTATTTTTAATGACTTTAAAGTTCCAGTAATATGAGTTTGCTTTTAATCTATTTCTCCATCATGGACTCTTAAATTTAATGTTTTTTTGTGGTAATATTGATACCTTATTTTCCTAACATGTTATGGATTATTTGTAATAGGATTTTTTTTTCAGCATCTCATTTAATCTTTTCATAATTTCAGAATTTCTTTCCATGCTTAACACATTTCATTATTACTCATAAATGATGAGTACTGTAGTATCATTCCATCATTTGTAAGTTTTTGTGCTTATGAAAGTACATTAGTGCACTACTTGCATTTTTACATTTTCACTATCATTTGGCGAGATTCTGCTGTTAGCCGCCACCTGATGGTTTATGCTATTGCTTTACTGCATGTCATAAAGCTTGATAGATTTTCTAGGAGGGCTTCCCTCTGTATGTATCCAAGCTACTTACCTAGAGCCCTCCAAACTCAGGTACCACACCAGGTTTCAACAAATCACAAGGGCCTACCAGACTGGCCCCCTCAGTAGAGGCTTAGGGGTGGGGATACTAGGTCGACCACATTATTGAAGGGAGAACCACCTTCAGGTGGTGGTCCTACTTAGAGAGAAAACGTAGTGTGCACCAGAGCAGGAAACTGCTTGGACAACATTTGCAAACAGTTCAAACTACTATACAGTATATACACACTCATTGCCTAGGTCCAACCTATAGTTAGCTCAAGACTCTCCACCAGATGGCAGCCCCAGCAACTCAAGCATCCATGACA